>NC_057751.1:14986372-15054218 GCF_004010195.1 Chiloscyllium plagiosum | reverse complement strand
ATCAACTCTCACCTCCGGTATACAGCTCAGGTTCCCACCCCCCTGACATACTAGTTTAAACCCTGAACTACTCCAGCAAACCTTCCACCCAGGACATTGGTCCCCTTCCAGTTCAGATGCAACCTGTCCTTCTTGTACAAGTCCCACCTTCCCCAGAAGGCATCCCAAATTATCTACATATCTGAAGCCCTCCCTCCTACACCAGCTGTGCAGTCACG
The DNA here is from genome assembly GCF_004010195.1 of Chiloscyllium plagiosum. Lineage (NCBI taxonomy): Eukaryota > Metazoa > Chordata > Chondrichthyes > Orectolobiformes > Hemiscylliidae > Chiloscyllium > Chiloscyllium plagiosum. Next base: position 15,054,000 of record NC_057751.1, on the reverse strand, counting down.
TGTTAAGCTGCGCACCACTCCCTGTTCCTCACCTTGCTATCTCGTGGCACCGGTAGTAAACTAGAGAACACTAATTGTTCGTCCTGCTTTGCAGCTTCCATCCTAACTCCCTGAAATCACTTTGTATATCCTCGATCCTTTTCCTGGCTATATCATTAGTGCCAATATGTAACATGATTTCTGGCTGTTCGCCCTCCCTTTTTAGAACCTTATACACCTGATCGGAGATGTCCCGAACCCTGGCACCAAGGAGGCAACATACCTTCCGGGAATCCCGATCCTGACCACAAAATCTCCTGTCGATTCCCCTAACTATCGAGTCCCCTACCATGAGTACTTTTCTATTCTGCCCCCTTCCCTTCTTCGCCACAGTGTCAGGTTCAGTGCCAGAGAACTGACTTATGGCTTTTCTCTGGGAGGTCATCCTGTTACCTAGTATGGTGACGAAACATCTGAAAATGAACGTTCCAGCTCAGCGAGCAAACCTCCATCCAGAACCTCAACTTGAGCTGCAAATCATCTCAAAACTCACAAACTCTTGACTGAGATACAGTTGCATGAATGGTTAATCCACCGAACAGCTCCCTACATGCAATCATATGGACCTGAGTCTTGGTAATGAAGGACAGTTGACTGCAGAGCACATTGCAATCAAGCTTAATCCAGTCTTTCCATCATATCTTTTTACACCAATTCCATATGTTGATTATAAGTCTACTAGGATTGACCGTACTGCTAACTCAGCACAGACCACGAACGATCTGGCATCAGATAAGCCACTTTGAACCACTGAGACACTATGCATCCTATGCTGATCTTGATACTTTAACTGTTATGAGTGGAAGAGCTGTTGATTCACCTTTGGTATTACACACCTCAACACAGTCCCCCTTCCAGGTCATAACCACGTTGCTCAAAACTGTTATCTCAAGTAAGAAATAAAATATTCTCCTACAGAGTCAATGCAATAGCCAAATTTTACCTCTGAGTTGCTCAGTCATTGGTTTTGATGAAAACTTTTGGCCGTGAAAAAATTTTAATGGCTTCTTCAATTTCAGCCAACTTCTTTTCAAGGTCGGTCCGTCGATTCCGCATGCCAATGGTATCCACTCTTACAGGGAACATCAACAGTTGCTTGGTCAGTTGTTGTTGGGCTGAGGAGTGGTAACAGATCAAACCAAATAAGCTTAAAAAAGTGTAGTTATAATACATTGCAAATATCATTGTTCAATCTCACTGATAAGACACCAGCTTCAAATATGTTTAATTATTCCCTCATATCACTCCTTGGAAAATGATGGAAATACACAAGACTAATTACACGTAAAAATATTTGTTGTCAGCAGTGGAAACAGTGAGGCAATTGTTACAACTCACTGTGCATTGGAAATCAAGTACCACTATTCCCAGAGTCATGACAAAAATTGAAGATTTCAAAAAGTATGCAAAGTTCCCGAACTGACCTGACTTTCGAGACCCTCGCTGAGAGAAAACATGGAATACATTTCTGAACTGAACAAGAATCGATAGATATTACAAGTAATTAGACTCTAGCTACATGTAAACAATTGTAAGCCTTTGACGTACAAAACTTATTCAAACTCTAATTCCCTTATAAATTCCTCCTTACACAGAAACAGACAGACAGGGTAAATTATGGACAAAGGGGAAAAAACTACAAAGACAGTTCAGTAGTCTTTGTTCCCAAGTTCTGCTGTTGAGATAATCCTTATAATTTTTCAGTGTCCACTGAATTTTATTTTTCTGGTTTCTTTCAGTGGTTAGTGAGAGAATTAAAAAAAGGGGTTTGTACACTTATAAAAACAAAATTGTTATCTTCACAATTAAAAGTCAGAGAATAAAACAACTATTGCAAAAGAGAAGTTTTTTTCTTTAGGTTTACATGGAGTTATGACCGCAGACAACAAAGATACCAGTCCTGAACTGGGGAAGAATTGAACAACTTTCTCCCTCTCTCCAACTTATTCCTGCCTTCAAGCTGTTCACTTACCTCAGAACCAATGGTACAGTCGTTGGCAGGCAAAAACATTTCTATTATTAATTTGTCACTAGTCCATAAACCATTCTATTTCTTGTTGCCAGCAAAACCTTCATCCTTGGTGCCAGATTGTCTGCAACTTTGCAAATAGTGCTAATTCAAATAATTGTTTACATGATGGGTGTTGGGATACTTGTTTTTCAAAACTAGAACCACTGTTTTTTAAAAAACAAACAAACACTCTCTTTTTCGGTCCTAATTTTTATCAAGTAAATAAAAGACACTGTTCCTGCAAGACCTGTCAAAAGGTTGACCATAACAGAAGACTATTAGTTATCAGACAAAAGTAATTACAGCAACCATTATGTCAGAGATTTCACAGACCAAAAGCTTAATGATGAAAAATTGAAATTCTGATTCTGCACTTAATTACTATTGTCTATTAAAATAGCTTTTAAAGCTTTTCAAGAAATTAACTGAAAAATTAGTGTCAGCAACCAAAAGGCCAAATTCTCCTCACTTGTTCGATGCAGTTTTGTAACAACAATTGACTACACATCCCTGCTAGGTCGACTTAAAGAGGACTAGGCAGTGCCACACATAGCTTCAGGATGAATTCAACAGTGGATATGAATTCAAAACACGAATAATTACAACTTGGAACACCATCTAGGAGGACAGGTTGCAAATGCAGATGTAGTGAGCTGCCTCCCGCTGGCTGATCGACTACTGCAGGAGTCCGTAATGGTTTGAAATTTTCTAAATACACATCCATTCACAGCTGACAGTATCAGACTTGGTTTGCAAAAGGCAAGGCAAAACTGAAATAGCTGGTGATGAGAGAAACTAAACGGCTGTCACAACAACTGAAACCTTTTTGGACCTGGAGAGACCAGATCACAATAGAGGATGGCATATTATTAATATGAAGAGCAAGAGTGATAGTCTTGAAAAAAGGTCACAGCCAGATACTGGTTGAACCCCACCAGGGTCACCCAGGAGTTTCCAAAATGAATATGCTGACGACAGGTCTGGTGGTCAGGATTGGATGCAGACATAGCTGCGTTGGTAGGGCAGTGCCCAGAGTGCAAACAAAGACAAAAATTACTGCCCACAGCTCCTCCATATTCGTGGAATTGGCCAGGTAAACTCTGGACTCAGTTACACATCGACTGTGCAGGTCCTTTTGTGAGCTCAATGTTCTTATTCTTTGTGAATGGGCATTCACAATGGTTGGATGTGCACTGAGTTAATTTGTTAAATACAGGAACAACAATAGAAAAACTGTGTGCATCTTTTGTAATATACGGATTCCAAGAAGTGTTGTGTCACAGAAAAGAGGCCATCCTTTACCGGCAGAGAATTTGAGTATTTCCTAAAGTCAAATGTTATGAGTCATATAAGGACAGCTCCATACCATCAATCCAATGGTCTGGCAGAAAGAACACTCCAAACTTTGAAGGCAGGCTTAAAGAAACAGTGTCCAACTTCACTAGATACCAAACTGTCCCAGCTCCTATTTAATTATTGGACCAACTCTCACGCATATACAGTGTTAGCTCAGGCAGACTTGCTGCACCATATAAATCTGACCTTCCTGGACTGGTGCATGGGGGAGGGAGGAGCAGTTTGAAATGGCATCAGGAATGCCAATGCCAGACACAAGGGTCCAATAAGAGAGTTTACTTAAGGGGACAAAGTTTGGTGTACAAGCCATGGGAATCCCCCTGCATGGGTTCGGGGCATGGTTGATGGGAGGTCAGGTCCAGTGACATATAAAGTTTGGATCGGTGCTGAACAAGCATATGGACCAGATGAAAGCTGCAAACTCGCAAATAGTATGGGAGCAAAATGTGCTCTGCTCCTCAACTGTCTTTCCAACTGCATTTGGATGTGTAGTTTTTGAAATAATTCTTCACAGGTGTATCAAACAGCGAGTCAAACTCACACAGCTTTTTTACCTTAATAGTTGGTATATCTGCAGGAGAAAATGTCTCCTGCCTTCGAGAGCTTTAACAAGAACTGATCAGTAAATTTTAAAAAGATAGCAAATATATCAGTTTCATCAATGGGTGTCACACAGGAGTATCCGAAATAAATGTTCAAACAACAGGATTCCAGTAATGACAGACCCCTAAAACTCATGGTCCTGGATGTTCACATGAAATATTTATGTGCTTCATGGTGCAGATATTGCACTCACATTAAGTTACAACAACAGCTGGAGAACTCTAAGCTCATATTATTTGATGGTCTCTGAACCATTTATATCATATGAGCAGCAATTGTCTCATAAATCACTATAAATTCCACAACTGCAACTACTGGAAACTAACTCTGGTTTTTAAAAGTGAACTAATTATTACATTAACGATTGAAGAACAAGCAGCAAATTTGCAGAGCAGTGCATGCTTAGGAAATTGATGAAAAAATACAGATTGATTAACCAACTTTAGGTTGATTGATTGCCATTAAATCAGAACGAGCCTATCACACATACTTTGTTGCAGGGAATGAAGTGTTTCCAAACGTTCATTCTCTGGCATCCTAGTATGTCCAGGAGGCATGCTCGGATCAGGGATATTCTTCTTTCGTTCCTCTTCCTCTTTACGCCATTGATTTCTCCGATCAATCAAACTGAAAACAGTCAAAATATGAATTAAGTATCCTCAACCGAAAACTAGGAAAAAGAAAAATTCAATTAAAAGCGAAAAATACAGGGAGATAGGTAAAGCACGCAATTCAACAATATGTGGTGCATGTTACAACAACTCATAACTCTGTCCTTCAAATGAGAAAAACCAAGGCTAAAGATCACAATCAAAATGGAAAATCAATAAAAGCGCAAACAAGGTACATCAGGAACTAGTGATAAACAAATGTCAACCTGGAGTTAAAGGCTTGCAGACCACAGAAGGGAAGAAAGCCAGAGAGAATTGAACCTCTGAGGATAAGACAGAGAAAGAAACTCTACATTAAGTTTAATTTTAACATATTGAGATGCAGAGACAGAAAGCACATCTAAAAAATTGGATTTCAAGTTTTAGAGGGTCTCCAAAATTTAAGAAGAACTATGACAAAGACGGCATAAAACGGAGAAATGTTGATGGTTCCAGAGATGGAAGTTTAAGATAAGACAAGAATGTCTCTAGAATTAAAAAAATGCACACAGTGCTGCAGTAGTAATGGACTGGTTTAAATAAATGATTGCAAAAGATGAGAGGGGGAGAAAAAAAAGGATCAGTAAGGTTTATAATATACCAATAGTCCCTGCTTACTACTGAGGAAGCTGGCCTTTGTTCTTGCTTATATATTCCTGCTGTTCCTTCTCTTTCCTATCAAGCACTTCTGCAAGTGACTGCAGAGATTTGGAGCGTCGCACTGGCATTCTCCTTGCATTCTGAGCATTATGCCTCACAAAATCAATATTAACACCTTTGACTTGAATCTTGAAAAGAAAACAACAAGGAGATTAATAATTGATCATTTACATTTAAAATAAATTTAAGAAAAAAAGTGGACAATTAAAATAAGGAAATCTGAATTGATACATCATAAAGTGCACGAAGTAAAAAACTTGCATTTATACAATAATGGCTTTGGTGGCTTTAGGACGCTCTACACAATGAAATATTTTGGAAGTGCGACCATGAATGTTACGTTAGTGCAGAAAGTGAGTTTGGACAAGTCTATTCTCACCTCTCTGTTATCGCTTTCTGCGATTTCAGCACAAGTCTCTGATTTTGGTGGACTAGGTGACAAGGATCGCTTTGGGCAAATGCCTGTCCCACATCTTGAGTGTGCTTTAAGATAATGCTGACTTTCAGAATGTTGAGGGGGTGAACTCTCCTAAGGATAAACAGCAAACGATTTAAAAAGAAAATGGAAAAGAAGCAAAAGAGCATGCCTCCATTCTGTGCTTTAGAAAATCTAGCAATACATTACAAAGCTAATGGATCTGCAGCACAATGGACTCATTTCCATACAAGTATTTATGTCAAGTTCACATTTTAATCTCTCCTTCAGCACCATGAGTAACCCCATTGTCTTTTGCTTTTTTAGATTAGATTAGATTCCCTACAGTGTGGAAACAGGCCCTTCGGCCCACACTGACCGTCCGAAGAGCAACCCACCCAGACCCATTCCCCTACATTTACCCCTGACTAATGCACTTAACACGACGGGCAATTTAGCATGGCCAATTCACCTATCCTGCACATCTTCGGACTGTGGGAGGAAACCCACACAGACATGGGGAGAATGTGCAAACTCCACACAGACAGTCGCCTGAGGCTGGAATCGAACCTGGGACCCTAGTGCTGTGTTTTGGGACCATCACAATCTGTTTCCCTTACTCCCTTTTCCCCCTTTGCCATCAAGAGAAAAACCATCATTTTCTAACCCTTTTCAGTTCTGAAGAAAAATCCTATCAGATTCAAAACATTAACTCTATCCAGTGACACTGTCAGATTTACAACATCCACAGTATTTTCCACAACTGTATCTCATCCTGGAGGAGGAAATTAAGAGATGGGAGAGATGCAGTTCTGTCATTGTATGGAGGAAATTCAATTGGCTCCAAATAAAATGGTCAACACTTAAATTTCACTTTTGAAAAGTAAAATAAAAACTGTCAATTAGAGTCATAGAGATGTACAGCACGGAAACAGACCCTTTAGTCCAACTCGTCCATACCGACCAGATATCCCAACCCAATCTCGTCCCACCTTCCAGCACCCAGCCCATATCCCTCCAAACCCTTCCTATTCATATACCCATCCAGATGTCTTTTAAATGTTGCAATTGTACGAGTCTCCACCACTTCCTCTGGCAGTTCATTCCCAGATGCACTCTGATGTCCAGCGATACAGGAATTCAACAGCAAAGGCAGTAACTGTATAGGCTCACTGCTTTGTGTGACCACATAATCAGAAATAGACCACATATAGTAATCAGAAACAGTAAAGTGAAGAGACAGGTCAGACTGGAACAGAATAGGGAGTAAGGAATGCCTGTTGGGTTAAACTGCATCTAAGGCAGATGAACACAAGGCAAGGATAGGTATGTGGGACTGGGATATTATCGCCATTACAGAAACTTGACTAAGGGAAGGACAGGACTGGCAGCTGAATGTACCAGGGTATAGGTGTTTTAGGCAGGTCAGAGGTGGTCGAAAGAGGTCAGGGGGAGTTGCATTTTTGATTAAAGCTAGTAGCACAGTAGTAATCAGAGATGAAATAACTGAAGAATCATCAAGTGAGGCTTTGTGGGTGGAGCTAAGAAATAAGAAGGGGATGGTGACGTTATTGGGGTTGTACTATAGGTCCCCAAATAATCAATGGGAATTAGAGGAAAAATATGGCAGGGAGACTGGGATTGTCATAGGAGGGGATTTCCTCCTAAATTTCCTAACATAGACTGGGATTGCCAGAGCGGTAAGGGCTTAGATGGGGTGAAATTTGTTAAGTGTGTTCAGGACAATTTCCTCAAGCAGGACAGAGGAAGGGGCAAAATTCAATCACAGGCACACTGACCTACATCGGTCAGGGATTGGAGTATAAAAGGTTGGCAAGTTATGTTGCAGTTGTACACCACGTTGGTGAGGCCACACTTGGAGTATTGTTTCAGTTTAGGTCACCTTGCTATAGAAAGAATGTTATTAAACTGCAGAGTGCAGAAGAAGTTTACAAGGATGTTGCCTGGTCTCAGTGGTCTGAGTTATAGGGAGAGGTTGGACAAGCAAGGACTTTTTTTCTTCACAGCATAAGAGGCAGAGGGGAAACCTTATATTGGCGTATAAAATCATGAGAGGCATGGACAGAGTGAATGCACTCAGTCTTTCTCCCAGGGCTGAGGCATCGACAACTAGAGGACATTAGTTGAAGGTTAGAGGGGAAAGAATAAAAGGGAATCTGAGGGATAACATTTTTAAGCAGAGTGTGGAATGCATATGTAATGAGCTGCCAGCAGAAGTGGAGGAGGCAGGTGCATTCACAACATTAAAAAGGCATTTGGATAAATACATGGATAGGAAAGTTGCACAAGGATATGGGGCCAGTGCAGGGAAATGGGGTTAGCTTTGATGGACATTTAGGTCAGTGAAGACCAGTTTGGGCCAAAGGGCCTATCTCCCTACTGTCGGACTCTATAATTCTATGACTCTATAATCTAAAAAGGGAAAACAGAAGTAACACTTGCTGTCCATTAATCCCTTTGTTCCTGGTTCTACAAAGTTGGAGGATTCTCCCCATGATGGCAGGAAAGAGAAGGACAAGCTTTCTTGCAGCTAACAAGATTATTCAGGGATAAAAGAAAAATCAGCATACAAAAATGTCTGTTCACAAATTTGAAAACAACATGTTGTAACATAGAAAAGAAAGAAATGTCAATATGGTTTCAAAAGTTTCAAGCAAAATGTCAGAATTGCTTTCGAAACATGACTGAATATTTCGCACCATTTTCATGGCAAGTAAACTTATGAAGAATTTTGCAGTTAAGTCCAGATTAATTTATTTGCTATTATTACTGGCATTTACCCAACAATGTAGAAAATTCACCCAGCAATGTCCTGTACATAAAAAGCAGAATAAATCCAATCCAGTTAATTAGTGCCCCAGCAAAGGTGTCATCAGCAGTGCTATCAAGCAGCACCTGCTCAGCAACGCCCACTTTGGCTTCTGCCAGGTCACTCAGCTCCTGACCACATTACAGCCGTGGCTCAAACATGGACAAAAGAACTGAATTCCAAAGGTAAGGCAACAGTAGTAACATCAAGGCTCCATTTGACTGCATATGACATCAAAGAGCCCTAGCAAAACTAGAATCAATGGATATCCAGGGGGCAAATCCCTCCACTGGTTGGAGTCATACCTGGCACATAGGAAGATGGTGGTGATTATTGGAGGTCAGGAATCTCAGCTCCGGACTTTCTGCAGGAGTCTTTGAAGGTAGCATCCTAGGCCCAACTATCTTCAGCTGCTTCACCTTCCCTCCACCATGAGGTCAGAAGTGGAGATATTCACCAATGATTGCATTGTTCAGCACCACTGGCGACTCCTCAGATACTGAAGCAGTCCATGTTCAAATGCAACAATATCTGGACAATATCCAGGCTTGGACTGACCAGCGGCAATAACATTCACACAAATTCCAGGCTATGACCATCACCAGTAAGAGACAATCTAACCATCACCCTTTAACATCACTGAATCCCCCATTATCAACATTCTCAGGGTCACAATTGACCAGAAATCAACTATGCTCACCGCATAAACACATGATTACAAGAGCAGGTCAGAGGCTAGGAATTCTGTGGTGAGTAACTCACCTCTCGACTCCCCAAAGCCTGTGCACTATCAATGACACACAAGTCAGGAGTGTGTTGGAATACACCTCACTTGTCTGGATTGCTGCAGCTCCAACAACACTCAAGATGTTTGACACTATCCAGGATACAACAGCCCAGTTGATTGGCACTACATTCACAAGTAACAACTCCTTCCACCACTGGCACTCAGTACACGCTGCTGCTACTATCTGCAAGATGTGCTGTAGAAATTCAAAGATCCTCAGACAACACCTTCCAACCATGTCCACCTCAAAACGGCAAGATTTGGAGATGTCAGAGTTGGACTGGGGTGTACAAAGTTAACAATCACACAACACCAGGTTATAGTCCAGTTTTTAACTTTAATCAAAGGACAAGGGCAGCATAGAAAATGGAACACCACTCACTTCATGTTCTTCTCCAAACAACTCACCATCCTGACTTGGAAATATATTGCTGTTCCTTCACGGTCACTGGGTCAAAATCCTGGAATTCCCCCCACTAATGGTATTGTGAGTCAACCACAGCAGGTGGACTGCAATTTTGAAAAAGATGGCACATCACCAGCTTCTCAAGGGCAACTTGGGACAGGCAATAAACACTGGCAAGCCAGCATTGCCCACTTTCCACAGATGAATGAAAAGAAAATTAACAAGCACACTAAAAGAAACTACAAAACATCTGCAAAATCCTGCAGGTAGTGGAAATCTGCAAATGTAACAAAATACAGTCCTCAGGAGTCAAGCAGCATTTGTGAAAAACTGGGTCAATCAATCAACTTTTCACCTCTTACAATTATGATAAAAGGATCTTAGAACCTAAACACATTTCAACTTCTGTTCCTCAAGTAATACAGCCTTATCTGCTCTGTATTTACAGATTTTACTGAATTTTCTTTTCAAAATAGAACTGTGTTATCCAATTTCTCCACTAAACACTCCAGATGTTCTTTTTAACTGTACTCAAGGAGCCACTCCTCTTGAGTGAATTGTAATAATGAGTCTATTTAGCCACAGAAGTATTGCAACCAAGTTGAGAGGCACGTTCATAATTCTGGCTGAAAATAAGCAGTGTTCCATACAGAAAACAGTTTTGCAAGTTAGTCCTAACTATCTCATGCTTTTGTCCTGAAGTCATGAGAAAACCATCCCAATATTTTGCTAACAACACAGTATTGTCTTCATTGCTCGCCCAAATCTACCTGTAACTGTGCCATCACTTTTGAAGGAATGGATTCATATTTCTGGGACTTCCACAGCGCTTTAACAGGTTTGGGGCCACTCAGTTCTCGCTCTTGGTCCTTCTCCCTGCATTTCTTCTGAATTTCCCGTATGCGCCTCACATTCTCCTTTTCATGATCTTTCAATTCTTTCTCTAAAACAGAAACAAGATTCCTGTGAATTGAAGTCTGAGTCCAGAATATCTGGAAAAATGAGGAAAAAAAAGCATTATGAGGTCTACTGATGTTCATGACATCAAATTAACAACGTCAGAAGTCACACAATACCAAGTCAGAGTTCAACTGGTTTATTTGAAATCACAAGCTTGTAGAGTGCTGCTCCTTCATCAGGTGAAGTCACTTCGTTGGACTATAAACTGGTGTCATGTGACTTCTGACTGTATCCACCCCAGTCCAAAACCAACATCTGCACATCATCAAATTAACAAACTAAATGTTGATTGTGACCATTTTTCATGTAAGTTTGTACATATCTTCATGTTAAGGGCTAGTGACCTTTCAAACAAAATGACAGAAACTATAATTAAGGAAGAGTAAACTGCTTAGTTCCTGGAGGCTGGTTCTCCATTCGTTAAGATCATGCATGATCTCAGCAATGCCTCAACTCCAATTTCCTGTCAACCCCAATACTCTTAGATTCTGAACAAAAAAGAATTCCATGTCCCTCAGTTCTAAAACTGCAGTATTTCTGCCTTCGCCACACTCGAGAGAAGAGAATTCCACAGATTCACAATCCTCTAATATAAAAATATTCTCATCTGTCAGAAATATGTGACTCCTTATTGTGTCCCTTCGTTCTAGTCTTTCTTGCAATTATCCTTTCAAATTATCCTTTTAGCATCCACCCTGTCAAGTTCACTCAGGATCTCTCCTCATTCGTCTAAATTCCAGTGGATAAAGATCCAACCCCTCAAACTTGTCCTCATAAGCAGAAATAAATTAAATGGATCTTCTCTGAATTGCTTATAAAACAATTATGTCCCTTCTTAAATAAGACGACTACATACAATACTCCAGATATGGTTTTTTCAGTGCCCTTAAAACTTCGCAAAACATACCTACTTTGATATTCTATTCTCCTCACAGCATTCCTTTCGAAGTTCAAACTCTGTTTTGAATAAGTTCCATGAACTTCTTTTCCATTGTGTTCGATGCCTCTCTTTATAAAGCCCAACACCTCTGTACCACTTTTTCAACCTGCCACACCACCTTCAGTGATATCTGCACAGATTTCCACTCTTTCTGCTCCTACAGTTCCCTTAAAACTGCAATCTTTAGCTTATATTGTCCTTCCTCAATATTCCTCGCAAAATACATCATTTCATCGCTCCTTATTTGTGTGCTCCTCCAATTCTGGCTGTTTGTGCACCCCCGATTTGACTAGCTTCACAACAGGCTACCTCAATCCTAACCACTGATATTCCCTCTTTAAACCTAATTTTCCCTTCTCCCAGTACTGATCATGATCAATGAGGTCAGTAAAAGAGAGATATATTGTTTTCAATTGGTATCAGAGTCAAGGCACAATAGTCAAAACCAAAAATACCTTGAAATCATCACTGCAAAACTGGCTCCTCATTTGCCAAAGGTAGTCTTTTATTCCATTCAACTGAGAATCAGTCAACACCATCTTTTACTCACCTCAGTGAACATGATCAGTATTGAGAGAAGGGAAAATTAGGTTTAAAGAGGGAATTTCAGTGGTTAGGGTCTAGGTAGCCTGTTGTGAAGCTAGTCAAATCAACTGAACAATGGCTGCCAAGAGTCTCAAACGAAATGTAGAGCTTACCATCGAAATATAACACATCAATGCAGTATCTCCACCTAGTTCCAGAATTTTAATTTTAGCTTTGGCTTAGCAAGATTCCAATCCTGACAGATGCTTACTCATCAGCAAAGTCATTCCACAGAAACAACAACACACTACAAAGATCATTTACTTTTTGGTGACAACGGTCGATATAACGATGCTCCTTCCAGCTGCAGCAGCATGCCGACAGAGCCCTTTTGCCCTCTCTCCAGGATCTCTCTGGCATTTGAACGCACACGTGGGCCTGGCCGCGATGGGCGGGCACTGTAGCATGAGGGGTACAAGGTGGGATCAGGGGCTAATGGTCCCAAAAGGAAGTCTAGTTTTAAGCTATTCCCTTCTAGCCGACCCCGAGCTGCAGTGAAAAACAGAAGACAAAAACAATTAGACATATTTGTCAGTATATACAACCTGTAAATTGATCATTCAGCCATGAGGATCTTAATGCTGAATTGATCGTGTCAGCTTCCAAAATTGTAACTGAACAATTACAAGAAATGAAAACCATCAATATCTTTTCCCTTCTTTACTGAGCTTAAAAATGTGTTGCTGGAAAAGCGCAGCAGGTCAGGCAGCATCAAAGGAACAGGAGAATCGACGTTTCGGGCATAACCCCTTCTTCAGGAATAAGCCCTGAAGAAGGGCTTATACCCAAAACGTTGATTCTCCTGTTCCATGGATGCTGCTTGACCTGCTGCGCTTTTCTAGCAACACATTTTTAAGCTCTGATCTCTAGCATCTGCAGTCCTCACTTTCTCCTTCTTTACTGAGCTCAGTTTTGCAGGCATAGAACAACACTGGGTAAATTTGACTCTCATCTGAGGAGAAAGAGGAGCAAAATTTTCAATGTCAAATTGCAAAGTGCCCAACATTTGTTTCAAGGTTATCATATTCTCAGTTAAACAATTGTTTAAATAGTTATGTTTCAAGATATCCTCCAAGTGTGTTAAGAGTCTTATCACAAACCTCCCAAAGATCACTCACCATCTGTACAACAAACCCTATTCAGGATAATTAATGATAAAACAATTAGCACCTTTACTCTTTCATCCTATGCAACCGTCATTTTTAGGAATAGTACTAAACTAACGAAAAAATCAGAATCAGATTATAAAAATTGAAACCATATTTGTTATTAATTAGATATTGTGAAATATTCAACACTGGGGGAGTAATTACTGAATATGAATCTTCACTCACCCAATTACTTGCACTTAGTTCTCGACTGAATTTCAGCCTAGTATTAATAGGGTGTCCAATCATTGTATCTATAACAACACCATGAAGCTCTCAATTAGATTCCAATTGGTTACTTTCCCATGTTTCTACAAATATACTGTACCTGCACAATTACTCTATTTCAAATGTAGCTAGGAAAAGTTATTTCTTGTTTAAATTTGTTCTTTCAGACTACCTTAAGCCATTGCATAGAATGGGCAAAAGGGCAAGAATCATTGCATGCAGAAACACTTCTTTCAACTTTGTTTCCTCTCAGATGAGAATAACACAAAAGGAAGATGGAAAGCACTTCACTGGAAACAAAAAGGTAAAACCTCACCTGACATTGGACGCTTGTAGAAATCTGGGAATAGTGTTGGGTCTGGTGGAATGGGACCAGATATCTTGGACGGACCCTCAGACATCTTTGCTTCCTGGTAATACAGTAACAGAGCTATGTCAAAATAATTTAATTTAAAAAGGAAAGGAGCATCACAGGAGCAGAAGGAGGTCATCAGTCCTTCAAGCCTGTCCCACCATTAATTTGGATCATGTCTGAACTGTACCTCAACTCATTTTCCCGTTTGTTTTATATCACTTGAAAACCTTGGCTTACAAAAGAAAACTCCAATTTCTGTGTTGAAAATTACAATTGAATTTCAAAAAGGCGAACAAAACTGCAGACTTATTCAACACTTCATATAACCCGATTTCCCATCCAAATGCTGTAATTTTAAGGTCATGCCTTCTTGTTCTGAGTTGCCCAATAGGCACAATAGATTCCCTGAAGCAACCTTATTGGATCAACCAACTTGTTACTAATTTAAATCCAATAAGAGATTCAGGAAAAACTTATGTACTCAGAGGTGAAACTTGAAATCACAAGAAATTATTAAGTTGAATAGCAGAGATATGTTTGAGAGAAAGCCAATCACATATGTGAGGGAGAAAGGAATAGAAAATTACACTGATAAGTTGACAGGTGGAAGAAGGGTGATGTGGAGCAGAAACATCAATGTGAACCAATTGGGTTTAATGACCTGAAAAATACTGCGCTGTAAATTTGAGGTAATTCCACAGAGTTTAAATCTTGCCTGAGGTACAGGGCCCAAAATTGAATACAATACTTTGAGTGAGGTCTTTACTACTATTCCTCATTATGCTAACTTTAGAGAATGATTCTATTAATGTTGTTAAATTAATTCTAAAATCTGTCAACTAACTTTTATTTGTGCACATGAACATCACACTAAAATTCCTTTGAGTCTCCTTAACTCTTAATCTATCAGTTATTGATCATTTTTGATTTGTCTCTGGATCTAAAATGTCAATGGATCAATTTGGAGCGACAGTTAATACACCTGGTTTGCCTTTAATTTGAAGTTTTCTCTCTCTTGCCCTTCCTGAATAGCAGAGTCATATTTACTACTTGCCAATCCATGGGGACAGTCCTAATATCTGATTCCTGTTGAAGGGCTTATGCCCGAAACATCGATTCTCCTGCTCCTCTGATGCGACCTGACCTGCTGTGCTTTTCCAGCACCACACTCTCAATGCACATCTCCAGCATCTGCAGTCCTCACTTTCTCCTAAAATCTAACAATACTGGAAAATCAAAACCAATGCTTCTAATAATTTTGCAGCTCCTCTTTTTAAACCTTATGACAACTTCACAATTTGAATTTAATTCCTTACTGTCATTAAATGTTCAGTTCCCAAATAATGATTATTTTTCTTAGCGTATCCATTATGACATTATAAAGAATTATTTCTTGACCTAATATCTGACATATTGTTATTTTCACTTGTAATTTCTCCTGCCTTTGCCTCCATGGGTCAATTTTAATTCCACTAATTCCTTTCTTATAAGTTCTCAGAAAAGCTTTGACTATCTATTTTCTTGCTGGCTTCCTCCTGTTCTTTCATCCTCATTATCTCATTTTTTTGGTCAGGTTTTCTTGATTTTTAAAATCCTCTGGCTCACAACACCCTTTTTGGTAACATTGAAAGCTGCTTCTTTGAATCTAATCTTTACTTCATTACTTTGCCACAACAGGAATGTTTTCCAATGCTATTTTATTCCTTGAGAGGCAATTCCTTTTCCACAGTTTTGCCATTGCTTATGTATCTACAAATCTTTTACTTTAATTTGACAATCTACTTTAAACAATATTCTGAACTATCCTTTAACTACTAAAGTGGCTTTGTTTAATCCAAAGGCCTAGATAATCTGCACCACCCTGAAATTTAATGTGATTTCCTCCCCAGAAAGTCCTTATAGAGCAGTGGTTCTCAAAGTACAGTCCCACGCCACTGGTTGTCAACATAAATGCATTTGATCCACTAACTACTGTAGCTGAAAATGCAAGTGACTGACATGCAACACTACGGCTGAGGTCACATGAGTTAACAACATCCGGCAACCAGACCAGCTCCATGCACAAATCACAAAATGCAACAACTAGTTTTATAAGCCCAACTTATGTCAACAAAGAACTAGAACTTTCAACATTTGTGTGGCTCAATGACAAGGGGAAATAGCTGTATGAGGTCCGAATGCAGCTTTCTTGTATGGTTCTGCATGTCTCCTCATTGGCATCTCATCAGAAGAAGTGTAATTCTTACCATTGATTTTGATAAGCGTTTTTGCGGTGGTAAGGACTGTGGGTAGGTAGAACCGATGGATAGTTCAAAGGGTCATTTTTCCCTCATAAGGGGCCTTGGACAACACAGTTTAAGAAGCCATTCTTCTTACCCTGTTTGACAGCTGAGACTAAAAGCCTGGGCCCAAGTTGGTTTCTGGTCAGAATCAGTACAGGGGTTATTCGACTTGGACGCACTTTTGCAGTGGTTGTGGGGGGGCGGGGGGGGGGGGGGGGGGGTTTGTGGGACAAAACCGAGCATTGTCAAAATCCAGTGTATCATTATGGAGTCAAGTTGCAATCAGCTGTATCCAGGCTCGGAGTTCAGTCTGCTTGGGGAGGAGCAGGCTGGAATAAGTCATGGTCCTTCAGTGTAAGCCCGAAAGGAATCACCAACAACCAGGACCACCCCGAGCTGGGATTAGGAGCCCATCAGCGCGACAGCCGCTCGCTTACCTTCTTCCAGCTTTCCAACGGTCCACGGCGTCGCACACGCCGACGCAGCGTCATTACATCACCTCCGTCACCGTGGCAACCGCGTCCCTCACGTGGTCCGAACACATTCGGTAACACTGGCTGGTTCCGCCTCTGAGTGTCAAAATCCCATGACATATTCATTGAGTTTCTGTGTGACAATCGGGGTCTTATTCCGAGTCTCACTGTGAATACCAGCATACTGAGCTTCACTGTCAATATCAGAGTGTTATACCGAGTGTGACTGCAAACATCAGCATATAGAGTGTTGAGTTTGATTGTCAACATCAGGGTGTTATGTATCAAATTTCACTGTGAATATCAGTGCATAGTATTGAACATCATTATGGGGATAATTAATACTCATTGAGTCTCACCGTCAGTGACAAGGAAATGCTCACTGTATTTCAGACACTGTTCGTTAATTTCACCTCCCGATATTCCTTCATCTCTCACGTTCTCCAAAGGCATACACTTTTTTGACCCTACCGTCTGAGGAAAAAGGCATTTTCGGAAGACCTTTGAAATGCAGAGCTCTCCCATGCCCAAACATTCATTTCTCAGCACACTCAGAAGAAGTTATATTAACCATTAAGGCTGAGCAAGACGAATTGTCTGGGGAAGATACTGAAGATTGCATGGTCAGGTTGTCATTCAGTAATATTATTGAATGATCTTGGGTTAAGACAATGATAAGACAGGCTGTGCATCATCTCTGGATTGACCGTTTTTTAAACACATAATTTATTTGACCAGTTGACATATCTATCCTTCTCACTTCCCCACCACTGCCTCTATTTGGATTCTTTTACTCTGAAGCATGCCACACGGAGGCATCATATACAAAAGGTCGCATCAATAGGAGACACGCTGTTTGTTCATCATGTTCTTCTCCATTTTGAGTTGACATGTTAGCAGCTCCTCATTGTCACTCCAAACACTGAGACAGATTAGCAGATGACAAACTGCACACGAAATAGTCTGGACATTCTGAAAGGCTTTAATTTTTGTTTGCATTCTTCTTCAGGTAGTAAAAAAACACTGTATGTCCTTGGAACAATGTTTCAAGGGATGATTCTTGTACTTCTCCCAAACTGGGAATGGGAGCAGACAGAGAGCCAGATAGTAGTCACATGTGCACCTGGCTGTGTGGCACAAGTGTGTCTTGGGTCCTGAATGGTGAGGAAAAAGTATTCAGAAATGACTATCATCGAGCAGAATTCACCAAAAATCGTTTTTTAAAAAACTTTCAGAGAAGTTCTCCAAATCGCTAATTTTCTAAATAGCTAATTTTCCCCAGATAAGCAATGCTTTCTAGGCAGGGTCATATTGTGATGATGCTGCTTCTTTAACAAGGTAATGTTGTCCTTTTTTTTCTCAGAGGGATCATAAAGTCAGAAGTTCCTATATGTCTATCTACTTGAGAATGTTTTTAAGTCTTTCTTTTGAAACACTTTACAATGAAAAGGAAATGGCCAGTTCTCCCAGTTCAGGGTTTGGTTTGATTGGGTTTAAGCAAGCAGTCAGTTTTTTGAGGCTACTGGTCAAAAAACAGCTCCCCTGCTAATCCTGTCTCTCCCTGACATCTCCCCTGTAAGAACCTGTGCTTGATTTTACCTTTTTTGTCAAGGGGGTGTTTATGGGGATGTTGGTTTTCAAATAGTTACATTATTCTAAATTTGGTTTTCTTTTATTCATGTACAAATAAATTCTGTTTTGTTTGAAACGGAGTGATGAGGCTAGCTGCACCACTCCTCAAGTATCCACTTTACACCTGCTTAAAACAAGTGGAAACGATAGGGTCTGGATGACCTTGTTGAAAAGTTTTGAAGGGGTCTGGCTTGGTCCATAAGAATATTGAGAAGTTTCCAACACAGAGAAAGTAATATTCTATGTTATTAATACAGTAAACTGTACATGAGACAAACTCACTCTTTACAGTTTCATTGCAGCATTTTTAAACATTGAACAATCCCAGGTTTTCCTCAGAAGGATCACATCCACTACCTCTCCGCAACTCTACCTCACGCTCCTCCTTTTAGACACTCCTTAAAACCAAACTCTTTGGCTAATCTTTTGTTCATTTAACCTAATATTACCTTATGTGACTTGATGATTCATTTTATTTAATAATACTTCTGTCAAATACATTGATACATTGCATTACATTAATGGTGCTGTATAACTATGTTGATGGCATTTCCATATTAGTAGTCCAAACATGATCAACAAGAAACCCATTCCTCCACTCTTTCAAATAAACTGTTATACCAAATACTCTTTGCACAAAATATTAATGAGGTGCTGACATTCCCTGTGCTACAGTACTCAGGGGTATTACTCAAGAAGCCCTGCATTGACAGAAATTCATTGAGAGGATACTGCTGTGATAGATATTCAGTGAGAGAATACTGCACTGCTAGACATTAAGTAGTGAGGGAGTACTGTCAGTATTGATGAAATATTATACTGCCAGAAGTGCAAGATTACCAAATGTGCCAACATTCGGATGAGACAAGGCACCATTACTCCCTCAGAGAAAGATCCCGTGTAAAAGATCTCATGGTAGTATTTTGAGGGAAATCAGGGAATTCTCCCTGGTGCCTGACCAATATTTTTCCGTCAACTAATAGTCAATCTGATCAGTTTTGAGTTCGAATCCCTACAGTGTGGAAACAGGCCCTTTGGCCCAACAAGTCCACACCGACCCTCCAAAAAATAACCCACTCAGACCCATTCCCCAAACCTATTATTACCCCTGACTAATGCATCTAACCAAAACATCCCTGAACACTATGGGCAATTTAGCATGGCCAATTCACCTAACCTGCACATCTTTGGATGCATTGTTGTTGCATTTTTATTTGTAGGAAGTTGCCATGCACAAATTGGCCACCATGTTTCCCTACACTATAACGGCTATTACACTTCAAAAATACTTAATTAGCTGTGAACTGCTTCAAGGCTTCCTGAGGCTTTGAAAGATTCTAAAGAAATGCAAGTCTTTCTTTCTTCCCTCAGAATAGACATTTTCCTTCTAGGGAAGCTACAATGTGTGTTGTAGACTGCCCTCTTCACCTGGTCACTCTTATGCTTGGTTAAGGAGTTTGTAAATACCGAGCATCTGCTTTATTTATGCCTCTGCACTTTCCATTGTCAATATTCTGAACATACATAAATCTCCGTGACTTAAACTTACTTGAGGGACACGCTACGATCCCATCAATGCAGCTCCATCTGTAGTGGACCATTGGATTGCAACCTTCTCCTACCCGTGTCTTGTAGCAGCACTGGTGTTGAAGGCAGCACCTTAGAAAAGAGAGGTAGTAACATTGATTTAGAAGAAACATTTACATTAGAGGAATGATGAATTTAACCTGGGCATCAATGAATCAGAACATTATGGAAATTTACAATGATGAAGGCAGATAATAGTCAGAATTCACACAATTGTGTAACAGATATAAAAGATGAGACATTCCATTGTCAAACTGCTTTTTATATTGCTGATCAAACAACAGCAGACCCTCCTACATTACTCTTGGTTCAAAGAGTGAAAATATTACATAAATCATCGTACTTTTTCCACCAGTCTCCTTCAAATGTATATCCATGACAGGCCAATATTGTGGGACTGATTGCAGCACCGTGACCATATCTTTCTGTCATTGCAAAGAATATCACTACATAGGGATGCTAACAACAGAAGTAAAGCAGGACTTTTACCCATCAGGAAGCCGACAAAACTCCAAACTTCCCTATCCTTTTTAAAAACTCCAGGCTTTCAAAATTGACACTGGATTATACCTAATGCATTACCTCTTGATTTACTCAATCATTTCGCTAACCTCTCCAAAACTTTCTGTAGTGCCTTTTACCATTTTCGTTATTTCTATACATACTTTACTGTATTATTATTAGTTATTAATTTATATCTATAATCCTTTTTGCTATTTCGTTAAATGTCAAGTATCCAGGTTTCAGAATGACTGAGCCCCTCAAGTAATTAGATTCATTCTTAATTTCACAGGTTTCTCCTAAATTTTCAAAACTCATTTCATGGGACATCGACATTGTTCATAATGGTTGTATTGTTGACTATCCTGTAGTGCCCTTGAACCGAGTGGCTTGCAAGGCCATTAGGATGGTGAAAAGTCAGCATGTGCAGAGTTGTACGTAAAACAGATCAGGTGAGGATGGCGGATTTCTCTTCATAAAGGACATGGGTGAACTATCTGTGGGTTTGAACGAATGCCTCAGACATTAATTTGTGACATTACCATTGCACTGCCACCTCCCTTCCACGTTTTTTGAGGCTTTTGTTCTATTTTGCCTCTCTTACAGATTGAATGGTTGGATGGGACAGGGGATGGTGCAATTGCATGCAGAAGTTAAACTGTGCCAGCATAGGGCAGGTTCAACAGGTTAGCTTGTGTTCATCTGTTCTTTCCTGTCCATTTAAAATTTATTCTCATGACTCAATGCTATTGTCTGAATAGGGTGAACATAGGTTTTAGCCTTAGCTAACCAGATTTAAACACACAATCCAGGTTGGTTCCTTGGTGTAGTGTGAAAGGACATTGCATTGTTGGATTTTCAGTTAGACATAAAAGATCCTCAAGCACTATTCAAAGAAAAAAGTAATCAAGAGTGGTTCTTCTGGGTAACACTACCTAAACCACTCAATGAATCATCTATCATATTCTTGTCTGTGAGATCTTGCTGTGTGAAGTGGTGTTTGAATCTAAAAGCAAATTCTTTGTGAAGCACTTTGGGGCATCCTGAGGATGGAGAAAGTTGCATCATGAATGCAGGTACACTCTTCCATCCTCACCGCCAGGAATTGCAGTACTTACCAATCAATCAAGTCCACCGGCTTTCCAATCAGAATCCGCCTCTTCTTGCGGGTGCAATGGCAACCATAAGGAACAAAGTCAAATTTAAAATTGTCACGGCCTAAACATCGCAGCATGTTTGAAATGCTTCTCATTCTTCCAGCATAATCATCAGTGCCACCTACACACAAATGGAGAAGAGACTGAGCAACACTCAAGGAGGGTGTCTTACCATCAATACAATCCAATTAACAGAAAGGACTTTCATTAGGACTCTTTTTAAAGAAGACTTCTACAATTCCATGAAAGAAAGCATATCATCTTCTGGCCCGTTTTATAAAGGGATAAATATCCTCATCCAGGTATATTTTAAAGACGATTTTTCATGATCAGGATCCCCTTTTTAAAGAGGCAGGTCTCCTCCTGCAGCTTCAGAGCTAGAGGCCTGTGTTGGGATGTTTGAGAGGCTTCTTGTAACATCGAGCCTGGGACTCCCAGGTCCTGTTCTGGTTTGGAGTCTGACACTCACCACTGAGAAAGAAAGAGGCAAGAAAAAGGACACAAAATGTCAGCAACTGTTCCATGGAGCTTCAAGTTACGACCGTCATGGCCATAGCAACATGGCATGAGAACCTAGCCCATAGCAACAGACCGTGAGAATTCTGGACCAAAGCAGCAGAACATGAGAACCCTGAACCATAGGAACAGAGCATGCACATTCCATGTCCACAGCAACAGAGCAGATATATCTCAGCTCATAGCAAGAGATCACAGACATCCTGTCCCAACCACCTTCAATGCTGTCAACAGCTTGCAGTCTTAAATCTGAACAGCTGTCGCTACTACCAATAGAGAATTTGGAGATTTAAATTCAAAATCTGGGTGAAGGGGAGTTGTGTCTTGAAGATGTACTTTAGGAATTCACCAAGGCTTGTCAGACAACACCTTCCAAACCTATGAACGCTACTATCTAGAAGAACAAGGGTGGAAGATACATGGAAACACTTGCGAGTTCCCCTCCAAGCCACTCACCATCCTGACATGGAAATATTACCATTCCTTCCATTTCATTTCTGGGTCAAAATTCTGGAATTCCCTCTCTAATGGCATTGTTGAACAATCTACAGCATATTGATTGAAGCAATCCAAGAAAGCACTTCACCACCACCTTCTCAAGGGCAACGAGGGATGGGCAGTAAATGCTGGCCCAGCTCAAGTGACTGAATACGTTTTTTTAAAAAGTGATATGGTGGGAACAAATTAATGGAAGGATCTGAAGATTAATATTTAACAGATTTACAGTCTGTTGCTGTGGCAGCCTTCAATCAAATATACAATAGCAAGAAATGGGCAATTCATACAAATTGCACATGCAGGAAAAAAGCATTCCAGGCCAAAGCAATGTAATATGATCATTTTCAGAACCAAAGCAACAGAGAAGCCATTTGCATGTATTCGGTTTTCACCAGCAGCCTCTGCAGCTTGAGCAAAGCACAAAGATGAGGAACCTTCTCTGTCTAACATCTTCTCAGACCATGAACTGTGTGAGGCTTTTCAATGATCTAATTTACATGTAGACAGAAATAATGTCCTTTCTGCTGTTTAAGGAACTGGGGCACAAATACAATATTTGCTCGATGCTCAAGCCAGGATGATGAAAGTCAGGTCACCAGAGGGCAGTATTGCAGCACTTGTGAGCTTTGGTGTGGGGGCAGCAAGTTCTCCAAGAACAGAGTCTGTGAGCTATATTGAAAGTTTGCAGAGTGCAATACCAGTGTTACCAGGGTTCACATTCTTTTTCAATTTCGGGCCTGCCAGGCTCAAATAAAACCTGAATAAAAATCTCAGGATGTTTCCTGGAAGCAAAGTTCAAATTTTACCAGGTTGACAAAGGTACCTATAAATATAAATTACAAAAATGAAAAATTACAGGAGTGACTGTAAATTCTCTCAATATTTTCAAAAAAGATTTAAAACAATAAAAAGTCACATCCAGGTCACAGCAGCAGCAAACATATCCATCCCAGGTCATATATATAAGGTAAAAACAATGACTGCAGATGCTGGAAACCAGATTCTGGATTAGTGGTGCTGGAAGAGCACAGCAGTTCAGGCAGCATCCAAGGAGCTTCGAAATCGACGTTTCGGGCAAAAGCCCTTCATCAGGATATATGACAATTGTTACTATATACAGGATTGTTGGGACATGAAATTTACTACTAGAAACATTGACGTATATAGAATATGTAAGATGGAATTGGAAAAATAATTATGAATCTTTATTATTATGCTTTATGATCAGTTTAACGTAGTAAACAAATTGATGGTAATGTTAATGCAATACAGAAGAAACAAATAAATTACAGATACTGTGATTCACAGAGGATTGGAAAAATAACCTGGATTCTTCCTATCAGGAGGCAATCATGCCACTTAGGATAGTGTCTCCTGATTTGGTCATTTGTCAGAGACAAGAGGTTCTGACTGAGTGAGACAGGGAAGGACCCTTAGAGGAATGTCAACCTCTGTCATTGTCCAATAGATTTGACGATCTCTCAGCTTTCTTCGATGAATTTAGGGGCTTCAGAGTGGATGAGCTAATATGGTACTGTGTTACAGGAAACCAGTCAAGCAGGAAGAGTGACAAGAGATGCAGTGGTAATGGGGATAGTACAGTCTGGGAGATTGACACCCATCCTCTTCCTCATATCTCTATCTGGCTTTCTCTTAAATTTATCTCGACAGCTGTGTTGCTTATCCAATTCCAAATTTGGGACATTTGGGGCCTGGAGAGAAACTTGCAATGGGAAAGAGAGGATCAAGTTACTGTGGTCCATGTTGGTACCAATGATATAGGTAGAAATGTAAGCTTTGGAAAAAGGTTCTGCATAGAAGGTATGAGGAGCGAGACACTCAAAGGTTACAATGCATCCTGAACACTGCAATGGTGAGAGAAAACCTTGGTTCAACAGATTAGGATTTTAGATCAGTTTGGGCAGAGATGAAGAATAACAAGAGAAATAAGTCACCAGTAGGATTGATCCATAAGTCCAGTGACATTAACTAAAATGTATATAAGATAAAATACTGGATACTTGTAATAAAGGAGCACCAATATTCATGGGGGACTTTTATAGAGTCATGGAGTCATCTACATACAAAATAGAAAAATCCCTTTGGCAGTTGTCTGGATGAGAAGTTCATACAGTGTTTTTGTGCAGCTCATTTCAAACCATACAGAAAACCTGTTGTCTTAGACTAAACATCGTGTAAGGTGACAGGATTAAGCATCACCTGAGAGTACAAGGCTCCCCAAGACAGCAGTCACCACAATATGATTGAATTTTACATCCAAGTTGAAAGGGAGAAGATTGGGTCAAAGATAAGTATTTTAAAGTAAAATAATAGCAACTATGTGGGCATGAAAGCTGAGCTAGCTGAAATGAACTGGCAACCAGGCTAAAGGATAGATCAATAGAGAGCCAGTTGCAGACAGTTAAGGTAGTATTTCAGAATAGTCATAAAAAGTATGGTCCTTTTACAAAGAGAAAGTTCTGAAGAGAGGATCCACCATCCATGGTCAGTAAAACAAAAATTAAGGAAATCATCAAACATAAGAAAAAGCAGACAATTATACGAAAATGAGTTGCACATCAGATGCTTGCTCAGAATATATCGAATGGCAGAGAATGGCTATACAGTCCATCAGTAGGATGAAATTAGAATGAGAGGAAGCTGGGTAGAAATCTGAAATTCGATAAGAAGATTTTCTACAGATATAAAAAGTGAAGAGAGTAACTAAAGTGAGTGTTCATCCTCTGGGGATTGAGAACAGGGAGTTAATAGTAGATAGTAAAGAAATAGTGGTTGAGCAAGTAGTTTCCTACTGTTTTCGCTGTAGAAAATACAAAATAAACTTTGAGTAATAGCTGATAAGCATGAGGCGGAATGGAGAGACCGAATAAAGTAAATTGACAGACCTGCAAGCTTCCAAGTCTATGTCTTCTGTTACGACACGTGGTAAAACCCCCCCTGCTAATTTAAACCAGCAACACAAAATGATTTACCCCGTGCAGTAATCTGTAAAATTTGAGAGGCCCAGAAATATTCAAAGTAAAAATTAACAACGTTATTTCTTAAAGTATAATACAGAATAATTAACTAACTCCCTCTAACTCCTTCCTTTAACCTACCTTTTAATTTTCCTTCTATAATACTTGTCCGATAACCCCCTCCCCCCCCCCCCCAAGTAAGATTTACCAAAAATTCAGAATTCAAATCCAGGCAGTTGTCGAATCTTCCCTTCGTATCTTCCTCTGTTAGTTTTCTTCTTCTTAGGGATTTCTGTTTCTCAGGTCATCGACTGATAAAGGTACCTTTAAGAGAACTATGTTTCAGGCAAAGTGTACATGCTGATGGCTTGGCAGTTCTCCCTAAACTGTTCACGTTCTGCCAGTTTTACATCTCCAAAGCATCGGATTGTGTCATTGGTTTTTAATATTGTCAATATACTAACTTCAAATTTGATTGGAGTTTGGTATTTTGTGGGGTATAATTTAAACTGATTGGCCTAATTCAAATTTGTTTTTGTCTACAGGCAACCAGCTACACTAGCAGCTAGACCAAAAGGTTACTTTATATCTTGTGCAGAACACTTGGTGCTATCAGGTAGTTCTGCGAGCTTTTGATGCTCTTAAAGGTACAGCACCCCTTACACCTTCATAACACTGCATTACACCCTTAGATCTTAAAAGAGGTGGTTCATGAGAGGAGGTGCATTGCTGTTAGTTTTCCAAAATTCCCTTGATTCAAGAAAAGTTCTGCCATATTGGAAATGAGCAAATTGAAGGAGGGAGGGTGGGATAAAACAGGAAACAATAGATCAGTTACCTTAACAT
The DNA here is from genome assembly GCF_004010195.1 of Chiloscyllium plagiosum. Taxonomy (NCBI): domain Eukaryota; kingdom Metazoa; phylum Chordata; class Chondrichthyes; order Orectolobiformes; family Hemiscylliidae; genus Chiloscyllium; species Chiloscyllium plagiosum. The sequence continues at coordinate 15,027,557 of NC_057751.1, read as the reverse complement.
CAATGATGGGGAAGGTGTCAGAATTGATCATTAAAGAGGTTATAGCTGCACATTTAGAAAATCTCAAGGTAACTGGTAAGAAAAAGCATATTTTTGTGAAGGAGAAGTTTAACAAATTTATTTGACTTTTTTGGGCCCAACAAGCCCACACCACCCTCCGAAGAGAAACCCACCTAAACCCATTCCTCTACTCTATATTTATCCCTAACGCACCTAACACTGTGGGCAAATTAGAATGGCCAATTCACCTGACCTGCACATCTTTAGATTGTGGGAGGAAACCGGAGATCCCAGAGGAAACCCCCGCAGACAAGGGGAGAGTGTGCAAACTCCATACAAACAGGCAGGAATCGAACCCAGGACCCTGGTGCTGTAAGGCAGTAGTGCTAACCACTGAGCCACCATGCTGTAGTCTGGTGGAGTATAAACATTTTACAGCTTCCATCAGTGATTTAGATGGGCGGGGGGGTGATGAAGACATGGTAAATAAGTTTTTAGATAACACAAAGATACATAAACTATGTTATGAGAATGACTCGAGTTTGCAGCATGATATAGAATAGGCTAAGTGGGCAAAAATGGAGTACCATCTGGAAAACCAGATGTTGTTCACTTTGGCAGGTAGAATGAGAAAAACAGACTGTTAGTTAAATCTAACAATTGCAAAATTATATGCTAGAGACAAATTCAGATGTTCTAGAGCATGAGTGTTTAGTATGCACATAAAGCACATCATTAGGGCGGCTAATGCAATGCTCTCACTTTGTAATGAGAGCAATTGGAAGGAAGGATGTTATGCTTCCAGGTATGGTAACAATACATGGCATTGGTGAGACTATAAATAGAAAACTGCAGTTTTTATCTTCCTGTCTTAAGAAATGAAGTAAACGCAGTGAAGGTGGTTCAGAGGGAGTTTACATGATTGATACCTGAGATGAATAAGTTGTCTGAAACAGAAAGATTGGGCAGGCTGGGCTTGTTTACACTGAAGATAAGAAGAGTAAGGTGTGACTTGATTTCCTAAGATCGTTAATAGTCTTGACAAGGTAGACATAGAAATATATTTTGTCGTGTGCGCCCGGAACTAGGGGGCATTGTTATAATATTACGGTTCACCCTTTTAGGGGGACAGATATCAGGAGAATTTCTTTTTTCCAGCGGGCTGTATGACATAGAACATGACAGAGCAGTACAGGCTCTTCGGCTCTTGATGTGCCACCCTGTGGAACCAATCTGAAGCCCATCTATCCTAAACTGTTCCATTTTCATCCATATGTTTATCAAATGACCATTTAAATGCCTTGAAAGTTGGCGAGTCTACGACAGTTGCAGGCAGTGCATTCCACACCCCAACTACTTTCTGTGTAAAGAAACTACCTCTGGTGTCTGTCCTATATCTATCACCCTCAATTTAAAGATATGTCCCCTTGTGCTAGCCATTACCATCCGAGGAAAAAGGCTCTCACTGTCCAGCCTATCTAACCCTGTGATTATCTTGTACATCTCAATTAGGTCACCTCTCAACCTTCTTCTCTCTAATGAAAACAGCCTCAGGTCCCTCAGCCTTTCCTCATAAGACCTTCCCTCCATACCAGGCAACATCCTAGTAAATCTCCACTGGACCCTTTCCAAAGCTTCCATATCCTTCTTGTAATGCAAACAGTTCTGGTCACCGTAACACTCCAAGTGTGGCCACACCAGAGTTTTGTACAGCTGCAGTGTGACCTTGTGGCTCTGAAAATCACACACCATATGCCTTCTTAAGAATGCTATCAACGTGGGTGGCAACTTTCAGGGATCTATGTACATGGACACCAAGATCTCTCTGCTCATCTGCATTGCCAAGAATCTTGCGATTACCCCAGTACTCTTTATTCCTGTTGCTTGTTCCAAAGAGAATCATCTCACACTTTTCCACATTAAACTCCATTTGCCACTACTCAGCCCAGCTCTGCAGCTTATCTATGTCCGTCTGTAACCAGCAACATCCTTCTGCACTATCCACAACTCCACTGACCTTACTGTCATCCGCAAATTTACTAACCCATCCTTCTACCCCCTCATTTACATTATTTATAAAAATGACAAATGGCATTGGCCCCAAAACAGATCCTTGCAGTATATCACTAGTAACTGAACTCCAGGATGAACCTTGCCCATCAACCACCCTCTACCATTTCTCAGCTAGCCAATTTCTGATCTAAACAGCTGTATCACTCTCAATCCCATGCCTCTATATTTTGTGCAATAACCTATCCTGAGGAATCTTATCAAATGCCTTACTGAAATCCATATACACCACATCAACCGCTTTACCCTCAACACCTGTTTGGTCACCATCTCAAAGAACTCAAAAAGGCTTGTGAGGCACAACCTGCCTTTCACAAAACCATGTTGACTATCCCGAATCAACTTATCCCTCTCTCGATGATTATAAATCCTATCTCTTATAGTCTTTTCCAACTTTACCCACATCCAAAATAAGGCTCACTGGTCGAAAGTTACCAGATTATCTCTACTCCCCTTCTTGAACAAGGGACAATATATGCTATCCTCCATTCTTTTGGCACTATTCCCGTAGACAATGACGACATAAACATCAAAGCTAAAGGCTCTGCAATCTCCTCCCTGGCTTCCCAGAGAATCCTAGGATAAATCCCATCCGGCCCAGGGGACTTACCTATTTTCACACTTTCCAGAATTGCAAACACCTCCTCCCCGTCTAGTCTAGGAGCCTGTACCTCTATATTGTCTTTGACAACATTACCTTTTTCCAGTGGAACTCTCTGCCTCAGAAGGTGGTAGAAACAAGATCAATGAATATTTTCAACATAGAGGTAAGATTGATTCCCCTGCCGAATGGAATCTAGGCTTCTCACAAGTAGAACAAGGGTCACTTATTTAAATTTGAGCTGTGACGGAAATGCTTCTCCAGGAGCATCATAAATTCCAGAAATCTTTCTCCCGAAGAGTTGTGGAGGTGTGACCACAATGAATTCAGAGAGGAAAAGATAGATTTTTGAAATATCAGGGATAGAGGGCAGAAAAGAGGCAGAGTCCTAGGTCTGATCAGCCATAATCTTATAGAAGGACAGGGCAGGCTTTTGGGGCTGAGTGGTCTACGCCTGCTCCTATTTCTTCGGTTCTTATAACACCTTTGACACTGCAGTACTCCCTCAGCACTGCACTGGGGTTTCAGCTCAGGTTTTTGCAACGAAACTTGAACCTGCAACTACTGACTCAGAAACCGTGCCCTACAGAACCACAGCTAACAGGAAGCTGAAAACTGTGATAAAGTTACCTGATCGATCAGGTTGTATGGACTGAGCTACAGATTTTAGAGTACTAAATCTGCTAAGCATCAGCTGGTTTGGTTCAAACTTCATTTTCACACAGGACAGCAAAATAATAGAGACAGGATGGAGGATACATGGAATACAATGCATTTTAATTTATTTTAAAAAGTAGGTGGTGCTGTGATTTTACTACAGCAAATAACCTGAAGTTGGGATTTGAGGTGGCGGAAACTAGCTCAAACAAAGCAGTCAGAAATACATTTGGATCACATCTTGCTCTTCTACTAGAGGCAGAGGTCCAGGTCCAGAACCATTACTAACCCAACACACTCCGAAGCCCATCTCTCCTCGAGATGCAGGACTCCACACAGGCCAGTTCAACATTTTACCGGGCAGCAAGATCTGACCCATGTACATCTCCTCAATCCTTGCTGAGATAGCAAACTGGGAAAGAATGGTAACATTGTTCCTGGGTGCTGAACAGTTTCAAACCAATTGTGTGGAGGCAGGAGAGGAAGTTGAAATGTTGATCATGAAGCAGTGAGTGGCAGGAGGCAGTGATGACCAAGTTTTGACAGATCGAAGTCTGAAATTCTTCCTTTTCAAACCAAAATTGGTGCAAATTACATTCAGCCTTTCCTCTGCATTACCTAATAGAGATGAAGGCCCGTGTTCACGAAATATTACAGTCAGAGCTCATTGATGAGGAACTATTGAATCCAGTGTGCAATTCCTTAGCAGCTAGAAAGCCAACTCCAATCCAATGACTGTAACAAAGAACAAAGATAGTTTTTGTGGCAAATTTTGTTTTTTAAAATTGTGAATCATGAGGTTAGGAATAGAGGCACACAGCGTCAACACCAAAAAGCACAGGTTAGATACAAAATAAAACTTCTACAGTTTTCAATAAAACTCCTGGGGCAGATACAGTATGGGGTTCAATATGGAATAGAGCTCTCTCTACTCTATTAAAGCTTCTGCAGTTTTCAAGAAAATTTCCAGGGCAGATGCAACACAGAGTTAGATATGGAGTAAAGCTCACTCTACTCTTTTAAACTAAAAGTAAGGCCCTCTCTACACTTTCCCCATCAAACACTCTCAGGACAGGTACTGCACAGGGTTAAAAACAGAGTAAGGCTACCTTTACTCTGTCCCCATCAGACATTCCCAGGACACATGTAGCAAATTGGAGATACAGAATAAAGCTCCCTCAGAAGAAATGAAGAATTTACAAAGATTACACAATAAAAGGAAATAAAATTGAAGAAATGCATCAGCCTTAATCTCACCTGCAAAGAATTCTCATGATCCTGAGTTGTCTCTTTCATTGCACTCAGAAGCTGACTGCGGAAGCTCTGACTTTCTTCAATTACAACAAGCGATTCCTCTCTGAAAGAGAAAGCAAGCAAAGGCTTTGAAAAATCTTGGACCCAAGTGCTACTCATTCATACATTTGCCCTTTTTTGCGCTTTACCTAATGATCTTCCAAAGAACAGCATAGAGTCATTTTCCATTACTATCTAATCATTATTCACACTCAAAGTACCCAGTTCAGTTTGCGAATTGTGAGGTTGATGGATATTCACTGAAAATACTTATTCTGAACATGATGGTGACCCCAAGGTGCTGTGCTCCTTGTGTGCCAGACTATGACAGATCAGGCTGAACTGATGCAGCATGGCCCAGCAGCTCTGGGCAGTGGTTGAGAAGCTGGCAGGGGAACTGTCATTCTGAAAGAGAAGGGAAGATATCTCTCAACAGGAGCCTGTGTCTCTTGGGAGACTGAGCATTTGAACACTGACTACTTTGCTTGAGAACAGAGTGTAGGCCTGATCAGGGCCAGCTTGCCACCTTCTTCACTAAGCTTTGTAAACAAGCTATTTTCATGACTAGAGGCAGTCACTCTATCTAAGGTGCTCCAAGAGTTAGCTCCTCATTCCCGAGTTAACCAAATGGGTCTCACTTATTCTTGAACAGGATGAGGGTGTCACTGGCTAGGCATCATTTACTGCCCATCCCTAATTGCCCAGAGGGCAATTGAAAGTCATCCACTTCGTTGTGGATCTGGAGTCACATATAGGCCAGACCAGGTAATGATGGCAGTTTCCCTCCCTTAAGGACGTCAGTGAGCCAGATGGGTTTTTCCGACAATTGGCAATGAATTTATAGTCGTCATTAGATCCTGAATTCCAGATATTTATTGAATTCAAATTCCACCATCTGCCATGGTGGGATTCGAACCCAGGTCTCCAGAACATTACCTGGGTCTCTGGATTAACAGTCTAGTAATAATACCACTAGGCCATGGCCTCCCCACTTCTGTGACCAAAAACCCTTAGAAACCAATTTCTGTCCCATTTATTAGAACTGGAGTTGGCCCAAACAAAGAGGGTGGAATTCTGAAACTTACAAATTTCTGGACTTCTCTGAGGGCAGCATGCTGAGAGAGGGAGGAGAGATAGACTGACTTGGAGCAGACAGACGGCTGGTACTGAGATTCTCAGGACTTCCACTGACCGGACCTCGCACCTTGCTCTGAAAGAAACCATAAACTCATCTCAGATTTTGCTGGTGGCACTGGATGTGGCCACAAATTTAATGTAACCATAACAAATACTTGGGCTGGCAAAATCCAAAGCAGCATTTCAGAATACCTTTCGGAAAAAAACAGTTTTGTCGAATCGTACAACACAAGCGTCCATTCACCCTAACTGCCCTTCTAAAAAGTTATCATGAGTAGTCCATACTCACTACTCCTTCTCCACAACCTTACAATTCTTTCATTTTTGTTTCAGAGTCATAGAGATGTACAGCACAGAAACAGACCTTTTGGTCCAACTCATCCATGCCAACCAGATATCCTAAATTAATGTAGCCCCATTTGCCAGCACTTGTTCCATATCCCTCTCAACCCTACGTATTTATATATCCATTCAGGTGCCTTCTAAATATTGTAATTGTACCAGCCTCCACCACTCCCTCCGGCAGATCCATACACACACCGTCCTCCCTGTGAAAAAGTTGCCCCTTAGGTCCCTTCTAAATCTGTCCCGTCTCACCCTAAACCTGTGGCCTCTAGTTCTGGACTTCCCCAACCCAGGGAAAAGACCTTGTCTATTTACCCTGTCCATGTCCATATCCATCCAGGTGCCTTCTAAGTATTGTAATTGTACCAGCCTCCACCACTCCCTCCGGCAGATCCATACATACACCGTCCTCCCTGTGAAAAAGTTGCCCCTTAGGTCCCTTCTAAATCTGTCCCCTCTCACCCTAAACCTGTGGCCTCTAGTTCTGGACTTCCCCAACCCAGGGAAAAGACCTTGTCTATTTACCCTGTCCATGTCCCTCATGATCTTCTAAATCTATATAATGTCATCCCTCAGCCTCCAACACTCCAGGGAAAACAACCCCAACCTCATCAGCCTCTCCCTATAACTCAAACCCTCCAACCTTGGCAACATCCTTGTAAATCTTTTCTGAACCCTTTCAAGTTTCACAATATCCTCCTGTTGCAGGGAGACCAGAATTGCACACAATATTCCAAAAATGGCCTAAGCAATGTCCTATTGAGCCACAACATGACCTCCCAACTCCTATACTCAATTCTCTGACCAGTAAAGGAAAACATCCTAAACACCTTCTTCACTATCTTATCTATCTGAGATTCCACTTTCAAGGAACTATGAACCTGTACTTCAAGGTCTCTCTGCTCAGCAACACTCCCCAGGACCTTACCATTAAATTTTCTTTAAAGTGTTTATGTAATTTCTTCACAAAAATTCCAATTCAAATATTTTACCTTCTTAAAAATATACTGAAATAGTGCATACTCCCCATCGTTAATAGGGTGTTTTCAAGAGGAGCTCCAGTCAATGAAATGCTGACTGTAATTCTGTCATAGAGACATCCAGCTGGGAGGATGCACAGAGATACCATGTTAGAGGATAAATGATCAACTATGGGACTTAAATCCAACTGAAGTTTGGAACCTCCTAACTTCTTTTCAACTACTTTTTCTTCCATTACTCATTCATGGCACTTGGGCATCATTGACAGTATTTATTCTCCACTCCTCCAGAGCGCTGTGATGTGGCATTTTCATAAATATAGCTAAGCATTTTGCTGGACCATTTTGGAGAACATTTACAATCCAGGGCTTTGTTGCAGGTCTGGAGCCACATAAAGACCAGACTAGGTGAGGACGGCAAATTCCCTCCTGGAAGGAGAGTTAGAGAACCAGGTAGGCTTTAATAACAATTCCTTAATTATATGGTTACAATTACATCAAAACACTTTATTCCAAATTTATTTAGATCACTCAATTTGACCGCTGCCAGAATGAGGTTTAAACTATGTCACCAGACATCTGGCTTACGTTAAGAGCCCAGCAACATAAACCACAGCACTAATAGACCCCCGGAATCAATGAAGTACTTTTGAAGTATAGTCACTATTGTAATGTATGGCAGCAAGATCCCACAAATAATAATGAGATACTGAACATATAACATGTGTAGTCTTTTCCTTTAACGCTACATATTTGTCTGGAGGAGGACTTCATTGCACTTTTCATAGCAGTGTCATGTGATCCTCTGCATCCACCTGAGAGGACAGATGATAAGCGTCCACAGCAACTCTGACAGTGCAACGCTCCTTCACTGCCTCTGCCCTGTCCTTTTCACAATGCAGCATTTCTTGGGCACTGCTACCCTGACATATATCTCAGGGATTGTGCAACTGAGGGGTAGGCCCAATTGTGGTAGTAACACTCAGAGGTGGCACTTGTACAGGCAGAATAATTAGCTGACAATACTCACACATGCAATCTTCAGGAGATGCCAGAGTTCTTTCTGACGCTTCTCCTGTAGTTTCATCACCTGCTTCTCATCGTCTGCCATCTGTTGTAGTACCTCATCCAGCCGGGGTAGCAGATCAATTACTTTCTGTTTACAGGCCAGAGTTTTACTGCAAGAGAAGAGGAAACATACAGAGACCAAGACACAACCATCTCCATCTCATAGTAGCCATACAAATGAACCAATCCAAAGACATACCATCTGGATAACACACTGTACCACAAAACTCAGGGTAAAATTACCATACCATACATTGCCTTCTAATCAAGCTTGCTGTTCCAAGACCATTATTCCTTTGCAAAATGATTGCTGTCCACTATTTTTCTCAAGAAGGCAGCCCAACACTATCATCCCAAAAAAACAGAATTTAGGTAAAGAATACAAGCCTTGCCAGCAATTCTCATGTCCAAACAGAGAATATCAAAACTCTCTACCCAACCGTGGTGCTATTCCTTGCGATATGCGTCCAATCGTTTCACTTGCTTAATCTTCACAGCATTAGAACTGAAAGATCACACTGGTTACAGTAAGAGACAGCATTGGATCAGTGAAGGCATTCCATGAGTTAAATACAGAGTAAAGCTATGGCCATCATTCTCAGGGCAGCTACAGCATGGGTTAACATACAGAGTGAAGCTCCTTCTTCACTGTCTCCATTCACCACTTCAAGAACAACAACTTAATGGGGTTGGATACAGAGGAAAACTGCCTCTACTCTGTCCCAGCAGGATGTTGTTTCCCTGATGTCACCAATTAGTGTTGAGGATTACATTTTCTTCAGCCCTGTAATTGTTCTTGGGCCAGGATGTCAGCAAATAAAGCAAACATTACTCAGTTCTCAGAGATGCAGCAATATTTGGAATCAGGCTACAAGATAAGTCACTTCACCACTCCTTGCTGCTATGTTCTAGATTCTGCTCACTACCCTTACCATGTTGCATCGCAGAAACAGAATCACCAATTGCTCCACCCCATCCTCAGTAAATAGCATTCTTTACGGAGGTTTGTATAATACGGTTGTTCCATTCCTAATTAACCAGACAGCAGAGCAAGTTTGAGTGATATTTTTCTCCTGTTTGGTGTCAGAAACTACTTGGTTTTTACTTAGTCATAAAGTCAGAGAGATGTACAGCACGGAAACAGAGCCTTTGGTCCAACTCGTCCATGCCGACCAGACATTCCAACCCAATCTCGTCCCACCTGCCAGCACCCGGCCCATATCCCTCCAAACCCTTCCTATTCACATACCCATCTAGATGCCTTTTAAATGCTGTCATTGTACCAGCCTCCACCACTTCCTCTGGCAGCTTATTCCATACACATACCACCCTCTGCGTGAAAAAGTTGCCCCTTAGGTCTCTTTTATATCTTTCCCCTCTCACCCTAAACCAATGCCCTCTAGTTCTGGACTCCCCCACCCCAGGGAAAACTCTTTGTCTATTTATCCTATCCAAGCCCCTCATAATAGTTTGGTCTCCTGACCTGCAGTGATTGTATGTGAGACTTGAAAACCAAACCAAGCACACTGAGCTTGTGTACAGCATTCTGATAGCTCACTGTCCCCTCTACCAGTCATACCTGAGATGCGAGTAGATGTCCTTCACCTTCTTATCAAAGCTCTGCAGGGTTTGTAAAAGAATTCGGACCATCTCCTGGCTGTCCCCATTGGACCGCTGGTCTACGGAACAAACACATTCAATTTCTATTTAAAATCATCACATCGTTTCCATATCCACTTAATTCACATGCAGTAAGTTCCAGGTTATTGCCAATTGCTGTGCAAAAATACTCTTCATTGCATCCTCCCTTGCATTCTTAAATCTGGCCTAGCCCCCATCTCTGTACCAATAACAGCTAAATGTTTTCCTTCTTTACCTGATCTAAACCTGTCATAATCTTGTACACTTTTATCAAACTTTACTTCGAGTATTCTTTGCTCCAAAAAGAGCAATCTCAGTTTCTCCAACCTAATGTGTAACTAAAATCCTTAAATTTATTCCCTGAAATCATTCTGGTAAATCACTTCTACATTCTCTCAAGGACCTTAACACCCTTCCTACTATAGTTATCTCAGAGCCAAAATTTTACAAAAATTCAACATTATTTCTCAACATTTGTACTCATTTCTCGATTTGTGGAACCCAAGCTGCTTTGCTGAGCAGTCTGTCAATAAGTCCTGCCACCTTCAAAGATGGCATGTGCACCTCCAGGACCCTCTGTCCCTGTTCCCTTTAAAAACTACGTAATTAAATCCAGATTGGTATCCCCAACATGTCACGCCATACACCTCTGTGTTAAATTCTATATGCTGCTTGTTCACCTACTGTGCTAACCCACTGGTATATTGTTATCCTGTTACAACTAATTACTATCACCCTCTCTGCCTGCCACTAAAGTAATACCCGAAATAAAACCAGGAATGAAAGTGAAAGCCCACCATTACTTTAAAGCTACTCTTGAAGCAAAGAAATATTTCAGCTGTAGATCGATCACCTGGACAGGACTCCCCTTCTGAATGTTAACCTTTCTCCAACTTCTTAAGCAACTAATGTGTCCACTGTTTGCTGACAATGATTTCTATTCCTATTTCACATTTTTGCCATTTGTTTTTGAGTTTGAAGTCTTTTTGCCTACCTCTTGGTCTCTCCCGGAGTTTACGGTACAATTCCATCGCAGCATCCTCCCTGGGGTGGCAGGAAAGCATTAAATCCAATGAGGAAAAGCACACAGTAATTTAGTAAGTACTGATTGTGTCCCAATAGGAAATTGAATGCAAGACAACTCAAAGGTGCTACTTACACAGTGAATGGGTACTACATATAGTTCCGGTTAATAGATTACTCAAAGGAGATTGAGGCATCTGTGAGAGTGTGTCGAGAAGGGTTACAAGGGTGAAGCCAGAAATGCAAAGGTACACACATCACAAAGGATTGACAGATTGGGTCTCCTTTCTACTGGATGTGTAAAGATTCAGGGATGACTAAAGAGAGGTTTTTGAAAGCATGAATGAAGGCAGAATGGAGGGAAGATCCTAACGAGAAACCAACAATACAAGGTCGTAACTAAGAAATCCAACCAAGAATTCGGAAGAAAATTTCTTAGCCATAAGAGTGATGAGCATATGGAATTCACCACCTCAGGGAATAAGTGAAGTGAATATATCCATTTATTTCAGACTAAGCTCGTCAAGCGTAGAAGGAAGAAGGTATTGGGAATTATGCTGGTAGATTTGGATAAGGAAGATAGAAGGAGACTTAACTTGAGAATGTGGGAGAGTCAATAAAGTAGTGGTAATGTTGCTGATTAGTAATCTGAACCCCAGGCTAATGTTCAAATCCTAACATAGAATCATAGAGTCAAAGAATCAGACAGTATGGAAATAGATCCTCCGTTCTATTAATAATAAGTTCATGCCAACCATGTTCCCAAAATAAACTAGTCCCACCTGCATTAATTTAGTCCAAATTCCCCCCCCCAAACCTTTCTTGTTCATCTACTTATCCAAATGTCCAAACACTGTAACTGCACCCGCGTTCATCACTTCCTCTGGCAATTCGTTCCATGCACAAACTACTGTCTGTATAAAATAGTTGCTGCTCATGTCCTTTTTTAAATCTTTCTCCTCTCACTTTAAAAAATTGCTCCCAAGATTTGAACTGCCCCACTTTAACTATGCCCTTCATGATTTTATCAACCTCTATGAGGTCACCCCTCAATCTTGTACACTCCAATCAAAGAAGTCCCAGCTTATTTTTATATTTCAAAACCTCCATTCCTGGCAACATCCTGGTAAATCTTGTCTGAACCCTTCCTATAATATCCTTCCTATAACAGGTTAACCAGAACTGCACACAGAACCCCAGAAGACGCCTTATCAACGTTCTGTACAGCCTCATCATGACGTCCCAATTCCTATAACTCAGAGGTTTGAGAAATGAACACTTGCTGAACACCTTCTTAACCACCCTGTCTACTACCAATGATGCAAATTTCGAAGAATTATGTACCTAAACCCCTGGGTTTCTCTGTTCCACAATACCACCTATCATTAATTGTGTAAGTCCTGTCCTTGTTTTGTTTTACCAAAATGCAAAACTTTGCATTCATCCAAACTAAACTCCATCTGCCACACCTCAGCCCATTAACCCAATCGATCAAGATTCCTTTGTAATCTTACCTAACCTTTAGATTAGATTAGATTAGATTATAGTGTGGAAACAGGCCCTTCGGCCCAACAAGTCCACACCGACCCGCCGAAGCGAAACCCACCCATACCCCGACATTTACCCCTTACCTAACACTACGGGCAATTTAGTATGGCCAATTCACCTGACCCTGCACCTGACCCATCTTTTGGATGGTGGGAGGAAACCGGAGCACCCGGAGGAAACCCACGCAGACACGGGGAGAACGTGCAAACTCCACACAGTCAGTCGCCTGAGTCGGGAATTGAACCCGGGTCTCTGGCGCTGTGAGGCAGCAGTGCTAACCACTGTGCCACCGTGCCGTTCAAACCTTCTTCACAGTCTACTATACCACCAATTTTGGTATCATCCACAAACCTACTAAGCATGCCTCCTTTATTCTCATCCAAGCCATTTATATGAGTGACAAATAAAAGTGGACCCAGTACTGATCCTTGCAGAGCACCACTGGTCACAGGCCTCCAGTCTGAAAAACAACCGTTCACCACTATCTTCTGTCTCCTACCGTAAAGCCAATTTTGTATCAGTTGACAAGCTTTCCCTGAATCCCATATGATCTAACTTGACCAATTAGTCTACCATGTGCAACCTGTCCAAGGCTTTACTCAAGTCCAAGGAAACAATGTCTACTGCTCTCTCCTCATCAACCTTTTTGGTTACTTCCTCAGAAAACTCAATCAATTATGTGAGACACGATTTCTAATGCACAAAACCACACTGACGATTCCGAATCATTCCTTGCCTTTCTAAATGCATATAAATCGTACCTTTCAGAATCACCTCAAAAACCTACCCACCACCAATATCAGACTCCTACTGTAAAGCCAATTTTGTATCAGTTGACAAGCTCTCCCTGAATCCCATATGATCTAACTTGACCAATTAGTCTACCATGTGCAACCTGTCCAAGGCTTTACTCAAGTCCAAGGAAACAATGTCTACTGCTCTCTCCTCATCAACCTATAGTTCCCAGGCTTCTTTGAAGTCCATAAAAATATGGAATAAAAAGCTGTATAGCCGAATGGTGACCATACAACCACTGTTCATTGTTGTAAAAACTTATTTGGTTTACTAATGTCCTTCAGGTAAGGAAACATGCCAGGTGACTCCAGATACACATTAACGTGGATGACTCTTAATTCCTACCGGGGAATGAGAAATGCGTCCAAAATGACACCCACACTCCAAAAAAAACACACGAGCTTAGAGTGGTTGGGCGGAATCGTCTACTTCAATGACACGTATCCTATATAATCCCATAAATTGGTCCCAGTCACTAATCAGGACTATGCACTCTAATTTACAGGAACCACTCCTTCACCAACACACACACATTAACTAGTCACCCATCTTATTGCTACTTGGGGGAGCTTGCTGTGCATAGATTAGCCATCGCATATGCTGACAAAGCAACAGTGATAGTCTTTCAATGTGATTTCTTGGCTGTGAAGTACTTTGGGATTCTTTCTTCAATCTAATTGGGATATGGAAAAAAAAACATTCTCATTGACCCAAGGGAATTCTTTCCTGATCCTCTGGCAATATTTAGGTCACTAGGACAAATACACATATTGTTAGGAATATCAATGATGATTTTAGATAAATGTGAGTTTTAATTTAATTCAAAGATAACTCAGCAGATAAAAACACAATATGATTCCTCTCTGAATGGACAGACTAAGCCATAAATATATCGTGGAGAAGCAAACACAGTACATGATCTCAGAAACCAAAGAGTTTCTTACAGAACTTCTAGAGCCTCTCCTCGTTGTCGTGCTAACGGACTCCTCTGCAGGTCAACCAGATCGGTTTGAAGTGCCATAGATAACTCATCCAGAGTGGTCACATCATCCATCTAAAGAGAGCAGAGAAACTATTGGAAAAGACAGTGAAGCATAAGAGCTGGACAGGAATTCCACTGAGTTGCAGGTGTTGAAAGGGGGGGGGTGGGAATCCTTAGTTTTTGCTCTGCTCCAAACTCAATTTTCTCCTTAACTCTGTCCTGAGAACAATCTTGTTCCAGATCTAAGGTCATTGTCCATTTCTGGTCCAGTTCTCTTGTCGAAATTCTGCCCCATGCTGTTACCTCTTAGAATCATGACAACATGGAATGAAGCTATTCAGCCCACCAAGTCCTTGTTCACTCTTTGTTGAGCAATCTGTCAGCCACATTACCTACTTTTTCCTGAAGCCCAGGAAGTTCATTTAGCTCAAATGCCCATCCAATTTCTTTTTGAAATGCTTCATCTTGACTTTGATCTCCTGCATCTCTCTCTAAGTCTTAAATCTGTTCCCTACTCTTCTACCATCTGTAGGATATTCTACCAGCTTTATTTTGTCTACACAATAATACAACATTGTTACATAATGCTGTTAGCATCTTGTGAAATCTCCCTTCAATCTTCTTCAGAACAAGGGGAACAGCCCCAGATTGTCCAAACTAACCTCGTAGCTAAAATCCCCCATAAAAGGAACTATTTTGGTCAATCTTCTTGAGGACTCTCACATTGTTTAAAAGATGTGTTGACCAGAGCTGGATACAATGCTCCATTTGTGGTCTAATCTGTGCTTGATAAAATTTCAACACAACTTGCTTGCTCTGTACTCAATCTTTCTATTTTTGAATCTGAAGATCCTACATTTCAAGGACACCTCCCATCATTAAATGGTCCCCAAGCTTCAGTTCTTGAAACATAGAAGATTCTGACGGGTTTGACAGGGTAGAATTTGAGAAGATTGTTTCATTAGTGGGGGAATCTCAAACTTGGAAACATAGAAACATAGAAAACAAGGGCACGACAAGATCATTTGACCCTTTGAACCTGCTCCACCATTCAATATGATCATGGCTGACCGTCCCACTCAATAACATGTTCAAACTTTTCTCCAATATCCTGTGATTCCTTTAGCCCTGAGTTATCAATGTATTTGCCTCAAAATGCTTTCTGGGTAGCGAGTTCCACAGGTCTACCATTGTCTGGGTGAAGAAATGTCTTACCTCAGTCCCAAATCCTTAGATTGTGATCCCTCTTTCTGAACTCCTTGTCCACCAGGAACATCCTTCCTGCATCTATCCTGTCCAGCCATGTTAGAATTTTATAAGTTTCTGTGAGATCTCTCCTCATTCCAGCAAATATAAACCTAACCAATTCAACCTTTCATATGTCAGTCCTGCAATCCCAGGAACCAGTCTGGTAAATCTTGGCTGCACTCCCTCTGCAGCAAAAATATCCTTCTTCAGAAATTGCTAAAGTCCCTTATTCTGTAACTCTTATTTAAAATTGGGTTGCAAAGGAATTTCTTCTCTTCGAGGATAATGAATGTCTGAAATTCTGTACCCCACAGAGTTGTGAAGGCAAGATCGCTGAAAGTACTTAAAAAGGAGGTAGATAGATTTTTGTAATTCTGTGTGGCATCATAGAGGAATCGAGACCTGGAGTAAATTGGCCATAATTTTGTTGATTGGCAGGGAGGTTTGAAAGGCTGAATGACCTACACCTGATCCTATTTCTTATGTTTCGATTATGTAAACCTTGATATCCCTCAAACATGGACCTTGTCCACTCCCAATACTCCCACCACATCACTTCTCCACTCCACTTAATAGAAAGTGGATAGAAAGGCACCAATCGAAGATGGTGATCCCAGCTAAGCATCAGAAGAGCCCAGATCCCAAGCATGGACAGGGAGACAGACAGTCAGGTGGCGAGAATACTCACTCTTCTGCAACCTTCTGCTTTCAGTTGCATTTCTTTCCAGGCAGTGATCATTTTCTCAGAGGCTGGAAGAGCATGATAATTGGGTCAGCATAGATAGAAACAAAGCTTTGTCCCCACTGCAGTCAGTGACAGGTTTCAATATCATTCCATTTAATTGGACAACTCCGTCTCGGACCTTTGCCAAAAAACTTCCTGAAAATCTAAATAAACTATATCATGAAGAATAGTGCCATATGTTCATGCTTCCTGAAGTCAGCACTTCTCCTCTTCTAAATCCATGTCAGCTATTTCTTAGCTAGCCATTGGAGCAAAAAGAGTCTCTCATTGGACCTCCAGATTTAAGATAAAGTCTTTATTATGATCTGGAGGTGTAAACACCAATCTGTACATATTTAGTGCTTTTTGCAATAGTCAATAGAATGCGTTTGAAATATATTAAAGATTAACTGATTGATGTTGAAATAATCCAGGGACCATAACAGGAAAATATCGTGAATATGTTTTTGAATCAGGATCACTCTCCTTCAAGATAAAGCTGAGGGAGCAATACGAAAGGAGTGTGCAAAATCATGAGCAGCCTGAACAAAGTAGACAGAGAGAATCTGTTCATATTGGCAGAAGGGTTAAGCAAGATAACAATTTACGGTGATTGGCAAAAGAACTAAAGGTGAGGTGAAGAAAAATTATCTGGAATTCACTACCTAGGTTGTGGTAGAGGCAGCTTCAATCAGGCCTTTCAAAAGGGAATGAGATAATTGGAAAAAGATCTGTGGGACATGCTTGGGGCTTGGTGAGGTGTTCTTACAGAGAGCCAGCTCAAACATTAAGGGCTAAATATGGTCCTTCAGTACTGTGCTGTAACCATGCTTTAATTCTTTGGAGATATTGTGCTTCTGTTCACCTAGCTGGGAATTTGTGTTGCAGGCGTTTCGTCCCCTGTCTAGGTGACATCCTCAGTGCTTGGGAGCCTCCTGTGAAGCACTTCTGTGATGTTTCCTCCAGCATTTATAGTGATTTGTATCTGCCGCTTCCGGTTGTCAGTTCCAGCTGTCCGCTGCAGTGGCCAGTATACTGCAGCGGACAGCTGGAACTGACAACCGAAAGCGGCAGATACAAATCACTATAAATGCTGGAGGAAACATCACAGAAGCGCTTCACAGGAGGCTCCCAAGCACTGAGGATGTCACCTAGACAGGGGACGAAACGTCTGCAACACAAATTCCCAGCTCGGCTAACAGAACCACAACAATGAGCACCCGAGCTACAAATCTTCTCCCAATCTTTGAAGATATAGCAGACATGCACAGAGAGGGAGAGGAAAGGTTGGTTTTAAGGGGTCTGACTGGAACCAACACAATAGTGCATCTCTCTCTCTCTCCCCCCCTCTCTCTCTCTCTATCCCCTCCACACCACCCCCCAACCACTGTCCCCTCTCGGGGGCTGAGTGACCTGCTGCAAATTGCCAGAACTTTCTGTTCCCTGATATTTTGCCAATATTGTCAGCAGTGTACGTGTCCAGGGAGTGTTGCAGGGTGAGGCAGAGATTGGAGCCAGCCCTGGCTCTTCGGACTAGGACCTCAATAATGTTTCCTGGCTATCGACTCATTGGCCCTGTTCGATGCCTGACACCTGAATACTCACTGATTCCAAATTCCATCTGTTCACTGTATTTCTCCAGGTCAATCTGGATACTGACTCGAAAGAAATCCAGCTTTGCTTTCAACTGCTGGCACCTGGACAGCATGGTTGTCTTATGTTTGGACAGATTGCTGTTGTAGCGCAGTAAACTCATCCTGGAGAGAAACAAGACATCAGTTCAAAGATCCATTCTCCACAGGGAATCTGATAAAGGTTGACAAATCTTTTATAAGAAGAGGTAAACAAAGAAAGATGATGGTACAACAACTACAGGACACAGAGTTAAGATTGTCGACAAGCAATGAAGAAGGGTGAATGTGCAGAAGAACTTTTTATGCTGTAGGTGGTAATGAGTTGGAACCTGCTGCTCACGATGCTGGTGAAAGGAGACAGTGAACAACTTCAAAAGGAAATCGACAGGCACTTAAGGAAAATGGGGAGGGCGATGGAGAGACAGTGTGACAATGGCATTTCTGGAGTACTCTGCAGAGAGTCGGCATGGACTCAATGGGCTGAATGGCTTCCTCTTCTGGAATGAGATCAGACAGCAACAGCCAACTCATGAAGTCAAGGAAAGCAAAAGGCTGATATCTGACAGGAACAATCCAATATATAGGAGAGATTAAATAGCAGGGGAAACATAGTAGAGACCATGGATTTATATTTCAGGGTTTTATTGAGTGTGGATATGTGCCAAAGACTGCAGAATGTCAGTATAAAACACAATTTATAAAATAAAAGGAAGGCATTAACTTCTATATTGCAAGCTAATTAATCTAATACTTTTGTAGGTGTCAGCAAATAAAAGGATTGGGATGCACAGCTCTCAGGTTTCTGTGACTAAATAGCCTGCCAGCATTTCATTCCTGGACTTGCACACTAAGATTGGATGATCATAGCAAGTCATTTTGGAACTGCTGTAGTCATCAGTTTCTCCCAGCAGATAGTGAAATCATAATGTCACATGAATAGCAACATAATGTTCACAGGTTGACAATTCCTCCCATCCCATCCTCAACTTTCTGATGCACTTCAGCAACTAGCTCATCCTCATTCTTCCTATCTAGCTCTCAGCCTTCCCACCCTCCTTTAACACCTCACCCCACTCTCCTTGACCATTCTGCTCACCTCACCCTCGTTGCCTACACTACCCTTTCTGGGGTCCTGGATCAAAGTGAATTGTTTTCCCAAACAGAGACAACTCCCCTTGAGCTTGTGGTGTGACTGGCTTGATATCAGAGAGCATAAGCCAATTCCTTATGCTAAAATGGCAAAAAGCCAGGAGGTGTCCAATTATCCCTCGGCGAGTTGTGGAAAGGAATAGCCACAAGCCCAAATAATTTATTTCTGTAGATCCTCAGCCTTCAAAACCACAAACACCAGTTAGCTAACAAACAGCCTCCTTCAGTGCCTTTAGATCACAGAGGGGAAAAGCAGTCAAATCTAACTTATATGCTTCATAACAAGACATGGATAGGATGTGACGCACATCACATCTTCGCTCCCATCAGGAAAGCGGGGAAATCGGTAGATACTTTAGGATTCCACTGGCCTTACAACTGACCCCAGTTTCAATCGCTCCATTCAGGAGAGAAAACGAGAAAACTGAGTTGGCATGGTACTTGCAGAAATACAGTGAAATCCACCTTTACCTCATGGGCAAGCACTCATTAATTCTGATGGGGACAGCACAAATCATAGCAAGTTTCAAGGATGGGAAAACCAGAATCCCATTGTCCCACACTTACATGGCTGCCCGCTGACCTTGCTGCAGTCTGATGCAGTTCTCCTTTAGGCTACGGATCACATGCCAACTCTGGCCCCAAGACCTCCGCAGTTGGTGATAAGGCAGCATTTGCTTTGGGTTCTGGACTGCAAACAAGACACAAGATGGCAGTGTGGACTACAGAAGCATGATTATCGTGACGTACTAAAATCTAGTATTTTTTAAAAATCGCAATCCCCACCCTCTAACCCAAATAGGATCAGAAGTATTACACGGAGCGAAGCTCAGGGATTCTGGCTATGACGACAAGATGAACTGTGCCAGTTATACCTGAAAGATGGTTTGGAACTCTCTTCTTGAATTGCTTCTCCAATAAATGTGCCACTATCACCACTCTGAGCCTACTTTGACCCCAGTTTCATACCAATGTGGGTGGCCCTCAACTGTCGTCCGAAGTGTCACTACTTTTCATCATTTATATAAATGATTTGGATGTGAGCATAAGAGATACAGTTACTAAGTTTACAGATGACACTAAAATTGGAGGTGTAGAGGACAGCGAAGAAGGTTACCTCAGATTGAAACAGGATCTTGATCCGATGAGCCAATAGACTGATTAGTGGCAGATGATGTTTAATTTAAATAAGTGCGAGGTGCTGCATTTTGGGAAAGCAAATCTTAATAGGACTTATACACTTAATGGTAAGGTTGTTGGGAGTGTTGCTGAACAAAGAGACCTTAGAGTGCAGGTTCATAGCTCCTTGAAAGTGGAGTCACAGGTAGATAGGAAAGTGAAGAAGGCGTTTTGTATGCTTTCCTTTATTGGTCAGAGTACTGAGTACAGGAGTTGGGAGGTCATGTTGCGGCTGTACAGGACATTAGTTAGGCCACTTTTAGTCATGCAATTCTGATCTCCATCCTATCAGAAAGATGTTGTACAACTTGAAAGGGTTCAGAAAAGACTTACAAGGATGTTGTCAGAGTTGGAGGATTTGAGCTATAGGGAGAGGTTGAATAGGCTGAGGCTGTTTTCCCTGGAGCATCGGAGGCTGAGGGGTGACCTTAAAGAGGTTTACAAAATCGTGAGGGGCATAGATAGGACAAATAGACAAGGTCTCTTCCCTGGACTGGGGGAGTCCAGAACTAGAGGGCGCAGGTTTAGGGTAAGAGGGGAAAGATATCAAAGAGACATAAGGGGCAACTTTTTCAGGCAGAGGTCGGATACGTGTATGGAATGAGCTGGTGGAGGCTAGTACAATTGCAACATTTAAAAGGCATCTGGATGGGTATATGAATAGATTTAGATTAGATTAGATTAGATTACAGTGTGGAAACAGGCCCTTCAGCCCAACAAGTCCACACCGACCCGCCGAAGCGAAACCCACCCATACCCCTACATTTACCCCTGACCTAACACTATGGGCAATTTAGTATGGCCAATTCACCTGACCCTGCACATCTTTGGATGGTGGGAGGAAACCGGAGCACCCAGAGGAAACCCACGCAGACACGGGGAGAACGTGCAAACTCCACACAGTCAGTCGCCTGAGGCGGGAATTGAACCCGGGTCTCTGGCGCTGTGAGGCAGCAGTGCTAACCACTGTGCCACCGTGCCGCCCACACGGTGGGTTTGAAGGGATATGGGCCGGGTGCTGGCAGGTGGCACTAGATTGGGTTGGGATACCTGGTCGGCATGGACAGGTTGGACCGAAGGGTCTGTTTCCATGCTGTAGATTGCCATGACTCTATGAATCTATGTCACTCATCAAACCTGCAGTTCACCACTACCTTCTCTGGTTGACTAGGGATGAGCAACAGATACAAATCGGGTCAGAGATGACAGTCTGTGCTGCAATCTGTGAGGGCAATTGTTGAGGGAGGTGGCCAAACTCGCCCTGAGTGATCCCGCTGAGGTAGGAAAGGTTACATGGAAGAGAACCAGGGTATTCTGT
The DNA here is from genome assembly GCF_004010195.1 of Chiloscyllium plagiosum. Classification (NCBI taxonomy): domain Eukaryota; kingdom Metazoa; phylum Chordata; class Chondrichthyes; order Orectolobiformes; family Hemiscylliidae; genus Chiloscyllium; species Chiloscyllium plagiosum. Next base: position 15,006,165 of record NC_057751.1, on the reverse strand, counting down.
CGTCAATAGTTTCAGAAACAGACTGTCAGGGTTCTCCCAGTGTTAACATGATGGAGCTGGAAGCTCAGTAGGATCCATGCCCAACATCAGCTCCATGGGGAGAGCAAGGCATGGGCACTGAGCAAACCTATGACCAAATCTCACATCATCACAGCCCTGTTCCAATCTTCCAGACCACGATTGTTGCCTGCCACCCATTGCTCAACATTGAGGCTTCACATCTTTCACAAGAGATAAACACGGGGGCTTACGTATGAAATTCACAGCATCTGGATGCTTCGGAACAGTGACCTGTCCATCATAGTCACTTGTACTTCTGTCAAACAGATAGATGATGGCCAGTTCTGACTTCTTCCCTTCATTCTGCTAGGGAGACATTACAACAAATAGAAAATTACAGCTTGCCAAGGCGAAAAGAAATCCACATTCCTCCTGTCCCTTCCAACCACCTCCAACGTTGTTCAGGATATCACAGCAAGTTAGTGGTGGTGGAATGTGTACTGTTCATTGAGGGAGTCTAGGTGCCTGTGACAACATGCACTTTTTAAATGCATGTTGATGTCCAGGGCCATGGATAGTGATGGTAAATGATTCTTCCCATCAGATGGCTGACCAGAAATCTCTCCTGTTCCTACTGCCTGGTGCTGGCATGTGTTGGAAGAGTTTTCAGGTTGATAGTCTGGTTGTGTTTGGACTGAACATTCCTTAGCCATCACGTCCTGAGACTGGACTCGAACTCAGAGCTCCTGGCTCAGAGAAGATCTCCATAGTTACATCATATGGAGGACTATGTATGATGCAGAATGACTGATACATTCTCCCATAGTATCTATCATATCTCTCACTCCTTAGATTTCAGCTGCGCCCTTACCCTGCAGTCTGGTGCACACTGGCTGAGAGGTTTGCGGGGGTCCAGGGCAGTTCCTGTTTCCAGTAGAAGTTCCTGATCAAATTCTTCAATGCCGGTCATGGCCTTGATCCACTGCTGCAGAGCCTGAACACTCGCCTCTGGGGAGACCAGATATGTGTGGAGCAATCCTGACTTCATATCCAGAATCTGCACATACTGGAAGAAAACACAAACACATGAACAGAAACTGTCACCGTCTTGGGAGGGAGGGAATACAGCAGCATCTTAACTTTCATACACTGTTTTCATTTATTTAAGCCCTGAGACAGGCTGTCTCAGTACCTCAGCCCTGGTGCACTTCGCCATTCTAATTCAGAAAGCAACCCTCCCTTTCTTTGAAGTGATTGTTTTCACCATGTTCACCCCATAGCTTACCATACCAGAAATCTGAGAAAAAAAAACAGATTCTGAACAGTAAATTCCACTTTATTTTCATTTATTCATGACTGGCTGGAATTTCAGAACAAATTCAGAGAGACAAATGTTGCTGATGAAAGGGATGTGGCAAATTGTCACCATGGCTGTGGAAGTTGCAAGACATGGGCGGCACGGTGGCACAGTGGTTAGCACTGCTGCCTCACAGCGCCAGAGACTCGGGTTCAAGTCCCGCCTCAGGCGACTGACTGTGTGGAGTTTGCACGTTCTCCCCGTGTCTGCGTGGGTTTCCTCCGGGTGCTCCGGTTTCCTCCCACAGTCCAAAGATGTGCAGGTCAGGTAAATTGGCCATGCTAAATTGCCCGTAGTGTTAGGTAAGGGGTAAATGTAGGGGTATGGGTGGGTTGTGCTTTGGCGGGGCGGTGTGGACTTGTTGGGCCGAAGGGCCTGTTTCCACACTGTAAGTAAGTAAATAAACATGAAAGACAAGAAAACAAGGAGTGACAGGGATAAGTACTAAGTGACAGCTGGATTAAGAAGTACATGTTCACCAATGAGAACTTAAAATGGAGAAAGGTCATCCATTCACTCATCAGAACAGGAAGTTAGGAGAATCTGATTAATCCTCAGAGAGGAGTACTGAAATGTCTGCATCTCTGAAAATGCCACTCACCCACCTTTCTGTTAAGAATATCATCCAGTGCCTTGAAACAACCGTTTGGTCCATGAACAGGGTCTGTTCCTCTCTCTTTGGAATTCCATTGCAGCATTAACTGCAGCCACCTCTCCAACGGACCTGCTAATTCACTAGCAGGAGAGAAAAAGCAACAGATGAGAAGCTCAGTGGCCTTGTCCTTTGCCTGATTGACATGTGTTACCCATCCTTAATTGCTCGAGAAGGTGCTGGTGAGCTGCCTTTAAGAACTGTGAAAGTCCCACCAACAGGGAGAGACTTCCAGGATTTGGATCAACAACATCAAAGGAATAGCTGATATAGTTCCAAGTCAGATTGGTGTGTGACTTGGAGGAGAATCTGCAACATTCCAGTGTACCTGCTGCTCTTGTCCTCCTCGGTGGAGAAGTGTGTTCAAAAGGTGCTGTCAAAGGAGCCTAAGCAAATTGCTGCAGTGCATTGTCTATTGTTGGAGTGTCCTCACTTGCCTGCATGGGTGTACATTCCATCACACTATTGACTTAAGCCTTGTCAATGGTATACAGGCTTTGGGGAATCAGGAGTTCAGTTACTCACCACAAAATTCCTACTGTTTTATTGTATCCACATTTCCCCATGTTCCCAAATGGATTGCTGGGAGATGTAACTTCCTCCATTCTGACACCAATCTTCCTCTTACAACGCGAGAACCTCAATTCAGCAGCCCAATCCTTTGTGTCAACTGAGGATGTGGTGACATTCGGCAGAACTTGCATTAAAAGGGTGAATTCACCATCCCAGAGTGGGGTTCTTTGCGGCAACAGCTACCCCAGATTTTGTTTCTTTGGGGTTGTTCCTTCTTATGTTATCCAAAAAAATAATTTAATTTTGACCGAAACTGTAGATGTTCGATTTGATTGCCCATGGACACAGTTGGGGCGCAAACTCTGACAACCCCCTCCGCTGCTAAAATGCCAATCAGGATCACTATCAAGTCCACATTTAATGAAGTGTGCCTCTATCAGGTAACATGTTAGATATGACTATGGAAATTTCAATTAAAAAGGCAATGAAAATTGAAATCAGGAATGCCTCCCGCCCCCATCCAAATAATCTGGATTCTGTCACTTGGGACATGTCAGCAATCCTCACCTGTTGAGGTTATTGGGTTGAGGAAGCTGGCTGGAAAATTTTACCTCCATATTCATGTCTTCAAACACCATAATGTCGCAATCGCCTTTGTGCTTTACTTTACTGTGCCTGACAAAACGGAAGACAAGAGTGAGCGGTATCACAAGAGAAGCAAGACATTCACATATCCTCCTTAGCTCCAAAGCTGCAGAGTTTGATTATCCAAATGATGAGAAGTAAATTATTCAGCCCCATAGTGAACCATGATATCAACCCAAATTCTTAGATTGATCCCACCCACTGTCCAGTGGAATGTAATGCAGAGCACTGTTCTGACAATATTTGGCTCACCTTTAAGAAATTGCTATTTGGTCCCAATAGTGAAGATTGATGAACAGTCATCAGCTCATTGTTCTCTTAACTCACTTCTTTGACAGTTTGTGAACAAAAAAAAAGTTAACTTATTTCCTCAAAAGTCTGTCAATGTTCTAGGATTGGGGGGGGATGAGTGAACGTGCCAATTGGTTGTCTTCATCAAATTTGATATCCAAATTCAGCAGCATTCACCTCTTTGCACAGACAGCAAATAAATTGCAATCAGTTCCTTGATGAAAAAGTTCAGAAAAAAAACGACTCGCATGTATATCGTGTTGTTCACGACCACTAGACAGCTCAAAGCATTTTACAGCCAAAGTGGTGCTTTTTGAAGTATAGTCACTGCTGGAAAATAGAAAAAAAAGGCAGCCAATTTTCCCACTATAAGATTTTACAAATGGCATTAGACGCATAGAGCCACAGAAACAGTCCATGCCAACCAGATATCCTAAATTAATCTCGTCCCATTTGCCAGCACTTGGCTCATATCCATCTAAACCCTTCCTATTCATATACTCATCCAGATATCTTTAAATGTTGCAATTATGCCAGCCTCCCCCATTTCCTCTAGCAGCTCATTCCATACATGTACCTCTGTGTGAAAAAGTTGTCACTTAGGTCCCTTTTATATCTTTCCCCTCTCATCTTAAACTTATGCCCTCTGGTTCTGGACTCTCCCACCCTCGGGAAAAGATCTTGTCTATTTATCCTACCCATGCCCCTCACGATTTTATAAACCTCTATCAAGTCACCTCTCAGCCTCCAACGCTTCAGGGAAAACAGCCCCAGCCTATTCAGCCTCTTCCTTTCGCTCAAACCCTCTAACCCTAGCAACATCCTTGTAAATCAACATTGTTGACAACCAGATAATCTGTTTTTGTGATACTGATTAAGGAATGAATGTTGGCCTCGACACATGAGAGAACTGCTTTGCTCTTCACATCGTGATGTAGGGTTTTTTTCATGCACCCAAAGTTAAATGGGTGATTCCATACCTTAACTAAAAGCAAATGCATCTACAGTGCATCATTCTATTTGTCCTGCACTGGAGCAGCAGCCTTCATTTTTGTGCTCAAGCCTTAGAAGCCAGAATCTTACGAGTTAAGAGGCAAGAATGCTATCCACTGCGGCAGACATACAAGGTTAAACTTCTGATGACAGAATTTCAACATTTTACAGAGGCTTGTTTAGGATCCAGAATCCCGTGATCCTTCTGATCCAACTCTCCTCCATATTCAGTTCCTCACGCACGCACACAACACTGATTTCTTGAACCTCTCAGTATAAACCTTAACCATCTGCACCTACCAGGCTACAGGCTGCCAGTTGGGTAGAAATGGTCGGAATCCTGTGATGCATTCGAAAGCAAGTGTCCCCAAGCTCCAATAATCCACTGTCACTGTGTATTTCTTCTGTTCTAGGAGTTCTGGAGCCTGCAGGTCGTCAATGCTACATTTTAATATCGGACGAACATGGCTGAACAAAATGAATAATGACCGCTTCCAAACCTGCACCCATTACCACCTAGAATGTCAAACACAACCTCTACAGGAGAACATCACCATTTACAAGTTTGCTCCAAGTTACACTTTAATCATCCTGACTCAAAACTAAGTCACCAAACTTTTATTATTGCTGTGTTGAAATCCTGGAACTTCCTTTGTAACAGTGCAGTCAATTTAAACATTTAAACCACATCGATTCCAAAATTTCAAAGCCATGGCTCAGCAAAGCCTTTGCAATACCAATTAAAGGTGGACAATAATGCTGCCCCTCATCGCAAAAAAAAACCAAAAAGATGAAAATGTTCCTCCACATGAATTGTGTAATCCACACCTCCTTCACTGACAAACTGCAAAAATAGTCCTTTTCCATATTATGTCCAACACAGAAATGGACCATTTGGCTCAACATTTCTACGCTGCTGCTGAGCTTTCACAGGAGCTTCCTCCCATCCCTGTTCAATCACCCTATCAGCATACATTTTATTCCAATGCAGGTTCAATGCCAGTAGCAGTTTCTGACTGAAAACTTGAACATCCCCTTCTCTTCCCAAGCTCAGTTGAGAGACTCAAAGATAAGCAAGGACACCACAAAACAGCCCTTACCAGATATTGCAAGGTTCCAACGAAAGAGGTGCACAGGCTGCTCTGATCCAGCTCCTTGGCATAGCCCAGGTCAATGATTTTGTGGATCAACTGGTTTAGGAACAAATCACACCAAAAACTTTCACCATGCAATCATGTTAAATAATGGAATTTAACTTTAGACTCTGTTTTCCATGGAAACGTGGATGGAAAATCTACCCCACAGGTCTGGAGAGAAACAGTGGATTGCTTTTAAGGAAAGATTGCAGGATGTGTTCCATTAAATAAGGTAACTCCTGGTGGTTTGAAGATGCTAGCGATAATAAAAGCAATTTGAAACAAATTTAAATTGACAGAAAAATCCCACAAGAACTCGAAGAAAAGTTATAGAATCATAGAGATGTACATCATGGAAATAGACCCTTGGGCCAACTCATCCATGATAAAAATGAAAGATTAATGAGAAAATAAGGAAAGAGGCAAAAAAGCAGGAAATAGAGATGTGAAGCAATATTTGGGGAAGAATAGCCAAACACCTTAAAAGGATCAGTAAAACATTTTAAAAGTTCATTTTATGTACATACATACACTTAAATAGAAGATACAGTGCAGAAATTAGTCATTTGGCCCAACTCATCCATGCTGAAGGATTATGCTTCACTCAAGCCTCCTCCTGTTTTCCCTTACCTAAATGTGCCATTATAACTCACTTCCTCATGTACTTATCTAGTTTCCCCTTTAATAATCAATACTTCAACCACTCCCTGTGACAGCCAGTTCCACATTCTCACCCACTCTCTGGGGATTGAATTTTCTCCTGAATTAATAAAGTGCTTGGTGATTATTTATCGTGATGGCCTCTAGTTGCTCTCTTCCCTGTTTGAGGAAACAATTTCTGTGCATCCACTCTGTGAAAACCTCCCGAAAATATAAAGACCTCTATTAAGTCACCCTCCCAGCCTTCTCTTTCCAAGATTGGAAAAAGCCTGTCAATCCTTTCCTGAGATGTATAATCTCATGGACCTGGCAAATGTCTTTTGCACCCTTTTCAGTGCCTCTATAATCCTTTCAATTGCTTAGCAACCAGAACTGTACCATGCTGGTGTATGCACAAGATCTTTTCAAGTTTAGCATAACTTGATAATTTGATCCCTTTAGAACTAAAGCTCAGTAATTTTTTGTTTAGTTTATCATCTTATTCTGTGATGCTACTCTTAGTGATAAGTGGATTTCTACTTTGCTCCTCCACTCTATATAGACAATATTTCTTTCAGAAAAAATGTGGCATCTGAACTTTCTGACCAAGATATAATACTTCACATTTATTTTATATTGAAATTCATTCATCAATTATAAGCCTACATATTTGCTCATATTTCCTTGTCATGTGTTGTCGCCCTTCTTAATATTAACTGTTACAATACTGGTCAGCCATTCACCAAAGCAGGAATCCACCTTTCTTGCACAACTATTTATTTGCATTTCACAAACTCCAATCTGATCATCTCCCTTTCTAATCCATTCTCTTATCTGGGTGACATCTGCCCTTAAAGATAAGCTCCAGTGAGCACTCCATAATCTTCAAAGCATTTCCATGCTAATTCCCGAAAGACCATTGTTTGTGATATTGTCATTAAGTATTCCCTCCTAAATTCATGTCATCCACATACCAAGAAGTTGTGGTTTTAATTCCAGAATCTACCAACATCATTAAAATTAAACATTAACAGTCCCAGCAGTGATCTTGTGGAACATCACATCCCATCTTGTGCCATTTTGAATAACTACCCTCAGTCCCTAATTTCTGTTGTGAAGCCAGCTAAATCTTCACCCTGCTATTTATCTCATTACTCTGTATTTTCTTGTCATACATTCCTATTTCATGGAACTGAGCAAAAACCTTTTGAAATTTTACATAGGTTACATCTACTTCATTACCCTTATCTGCTCTTCCTATTACTTCTTAAAGAATGTAATGAGGTTTATCAAGGAAGACCTGAAGGACCATGTAAGCAGTGCACTAGACCAAGCAGGGTATGAGGGGAAGAGCACCAGGCTTTGGCCAAATGAGAACTTGAGCTTGTCATTACCCTAGAGAACTGTGAAATGGGCATTTGAAAAAATTGTATTGGAGGTCATGGAAGTGTGGATAAATAATTAACAATAGGGATTAGCTGTAATGATCTTGCTTGCTTATCAAGGATGTGCGTCTTTGAGCCAATGAATTTTACAGATTACCAAAACCCATACTGAAACATTTTATTTATGGCTTTACTCCTGGGAGCTGAGTGCTGAGGGAAGCAGCTTTTACTATTTCACTAATGTCAAACAACTGATAAAACGTAAATGTCAACTCTGGGTTTTAAAGACAAGAAACACAAACCAGCTTCTTCCAAATAAAAATTCATCAAAGTCACACATCATTTCCCCAGCAGATAGAACCTTTTCTCAAAGGACTGAATCATGGGTTTAACCCTCTGGCCACTGGCAACTTTGCTTAAAAGGTTGGAGCTTGTGCAGTTGTTTGGAAATGGTGGTAGACCACCCCCTGATGTTCAATGAGGCACTAGAAGTTGTGCCACGAGTTCATAGCTGTCAGATATGTCAATAGTACAAATCAGTGGGGAACAATCTCACTGCAAAATCAGGAGATTTTGAGTCCAGGTTCCATGCCAGAAACTTGAACACACTGTCCAGGCTGAAACACACTCAGGACAGCTGTCCTATTGGAGGTGCTGCCTTTCAAATGAAATGTCAAGGCATTACGGGAAGAAACTTACAATCACAAACACATTGATGAATTACGTAAATTGGCAATTTCAATCCAACTAAATGTGAGGTCATTCAGTTTATACCAAAAAAAGGATAAAAGTGGTTTGTCAATGAAAAATAAGAATCAGTAAGAATCCAAAGAGGTTTAGGGATTGATGTACATCGATTACTAAAATACAGTTGTCAGGTACAGAAAATAATGAAAGAGGTTAATAGCATGTTAATCTTTATAAGAGGATTGAAAACAAAGTCTATGAAGATATACTGCAGCTGTTCAGACTACACTTGGAAGTACTGCCTGCAGTTCTACATATTGTTTTTCATTCACGGGATGTGGGCATCGCTGGTTAGGGCAGCATTTATTGCCCATCCCTAATTGCCCAGAGGGCAGTTAAGAGTCAACTGCTTTTCTGTTGGTCTAGAGTCACACGTAGGTCAAACCTGGTAAGGATGGTAGTTTCTTTCCCTGAACCAGCGATCAACAATGATTTCATGGTCGTTAGACTTTTAATTCAGGACATGTATTGAATTCAAATTCTACCATCTGCCATGGCGGGATTTTGAATCCAGGTCCCCAGAATATTTCCTTGTCTCTGGATTAACAGTTCAGCGATAATACCACTAGGCCATTGCCTCCCACTGTGGTGGAAGGATTCAGCACAGATTTATCAGGACGTTACCAGAGCTACAAAAGTAGGATAATGAACAGAAATCATATAAATTAAGCTTGTTCTTCCTGGAATATTGAAGACATGAATGAGGGATTTAGGATTTTGACAGGAATCAAGAGGGTGGATTGATAGGTTGGTGAGGAAATCTAGGGGAAGAGACCTGGCATTAAAATTAGAGGAGAGAAAAAAAAAGCTGCAGCATGGTCCACAAAAAGCAGAAAATACTTGCTCAATTTTCATTTTAAATCTGAGATCAACAATTCTTTGGTCAAGCATGGCATTTGGAGTTGAGTCAAGTAAAAGGAGTTAGGATACAGATCAGCCATGGTCTCATTGAATGGCAGAAGAGAGTCAAAGGGCTCAATGGCCTCCCCCATTTTGAAGTGTAAAAGGTTGAAAGAACAGTACAAAGAAACATTGACATCATCCTCAAATCAAAATTATACTATTTCTACAAAGAAGAATGACAATGAATGTGTATGGCAGTGAAATGGATAAATTATTCAATTTATTCAAGAGATCTCGATTCGTCATGCAAAGAGTTGGGTTTGAATTCCAATTTGAAAATGAGAAATTCATTAAGTTAAAAAGTAAAAAAAAAATGAAACTGTCAGATTGTAAAAATCTAATTGGTTCATATGTCCTTCTGCAGAGGGAATCTGTCAGCCTTATATTGTCAGGCCCACACGTGACCCTAGGTCCATAATAAGGTGATCGAGTCTGAATTTCTCTCTGATGTGCACTAGCAAGGCGGCAACAGTTCACCACCACCTTTTCAGAGCAAATAAGGGTATGCTAGAAATGCGAACAGAACTTATGAATGCATATAAAACAGTACAACCAAACTAAAGAAGCTGTTGGGTGATAATTCACGATGTCACATCTGAGCCAGTATATACAGTTATCGCTGATCAAATAATTATCATACCAGGTACCAAAGTATTAAAACAAGCAACACTTCCACTAATCTAAACATTGGTGGAGCTGCTTTTCTGCTCCAAAACAACTGAAGGCTGTTCCACCAACACTGACCCAAGTGTCACTCACCCGCTGTTCTCCTTGCTGTAGAACGATATTCTCTGGCTTCAGATCACGATGGATGATTCTGTTTTCATGCAAGTACCTGAGAGCAGAAGCTAAAACACCAAAGACTCGCAACAGTTAAAACATCAGGCAGAGCATACAGTCCCAAATACAACCCACCCTTTCTGCTGAAATCATTGCACAACCTCCTGCTTGAGCTCATTGAGTGCAGGATGTCAAACAGTGGAAACCTCCACCTTCAACTGTTTTTTTGTACAGGTGGTCATTTGGGTCACCCTACACTAACTCCTTCAAAGAGTCATCCTGTTAGACCCACTACCCTGCAGTTTTCGCATAAACCTGCAATTATTTCACAAGTATTTATTCAACTTCCTTTTCAAAGATACTACTGAGTCTGACAATGTCAGGATCAATAAAACAAGAGTTGGCTTTTCAGCCCCTTAAGCCTATTTCATCAGTCAGTAAAATTATGGCTGATCAGTAGCCTAGCTCCATATATCAATCTTTGGCCCATATCCTTTCGTACCTTTACTTAAGAAAAATATATCTAGTGTAGTTCATCATATTGAGATCAAGTATCAGTATCACAGGATGTCTAGAAATTAGGCAGAGGCTGGGATGGAGATGGCTCATGGGTTCATGCCCATATGGTGCCATCGGGCAAAAGGTTTCACTGTCCTGAATTAAAACCCTGTAAAACCCATTGTTCACATCATTTAAAAATTCTCCTGATTGACCTTGTCATTTCCATGTTTGCAGCATTTATCGCATGCCATCCTCCTGCCCCACTACTTCCTTTCCCCCACAACTGTATCATTCCCTTCAGCCCCACAACTTTTCAAAAGATCTCTACTTCGCCATTTCAGGCGACTTCACATTCTTGATTCACGATAGTAGACATGCCTTCAGTTGCTATAATCCTAAGATTTCAAATTTTCTCCCTGAACTTCTTCACCTCTTTTTCCTCCCAGCTCTTCAGCAAAATATTTGGTCCTAACATTTTCTGATGTGGTCCAGAGTCAACGTCTGTTTGATAATTCTCCATGTGATGCATTTTGAGCATGTTGCTGTTTTAACGACATGATATAAATGCAAGTTGTGCTGGTCAGTTACCATCCTGATGTGGGAAGATGATAGAGGGATTTAGATTTACTGTCTGCCAAAGTTATGCCCTATCAACATCTGAAGTGAAGTACAGCTTAGTGAGGAACTGGCTGCAAGATCATGGATATGGCTTCTTGGCTTCAAATGATGTTGGACTTATTTCCTTTAAGAGAAGCAAAGATTAAGATTAAGAAGTAATTTAATCGAGCTGTTTAAGTTGTAGGGGCCTGGACAGAGGAAACAGAAGATACTGATCCCATCGTGGAAGAATCAATAACCAAAATGAAAGAACTTTTTTTTTGATGCAGTGAGAGGTTATGATCGACAATGCCCGACAGCGTGATGGTGGCAGGTATGATTCTGGCTTTCAAAAGAGAATTGGATAATTGTCTTACAGGGGAAGAAATGTGCAGAGGAAATTGGAGGAACTTATGTAGAGGAAATGCTCTGACAGAGAGTCGGCATGTACTAATTACCTGCCTTCTGTGCTTTAACCATTCTATGGTTCTCTTCAATGGACGGACTTTATCCCTGGCATAATATGATTGAGGAGAGCACAGAGGCTGGAGAAGAAGAGAATATTTGTTCGTATTCAATTGATGATGTAAATAACAAACTGGAAAAGACCTGGATACAGGCAGTGAAAACCGGAATGTGAGTGGCAGCACATTTAGCAGAGACAGAAGTTTGTCTGGTAATCAGTAAGTATCAGCTTCAGTGAGTAACAGCGAACGGCAACGTGAGTTTCTCAGCTCCTATACTCTATTGCAGGAAGAAGGAAATGAGACAACAGTCACAACCTCCTTCCTCCCATTAATAATTCTTCAACGTGACTCCATTCTCCTGCAATTAGAGTCATAGTTACATCTTTTGACATATGAGCTACGGCTTGACTGACTGAGAGGAAACCAAATTAACGGATAAATTCACTATCAGGGAACGAGGGCAGCGCTGATCCAGTTAACACAAGTTGGCATCAGGAAAAAGGGACAATTAGGTGAAAAGTCACTTCAAAAGATTACGCTGCATGATATCATGGCCAATTGAGGGGGAAGAAAGAAAGGGCTGCTCTTGTGGGACAGTTAGGGTGCGTATGTATGAGCCCATACCATGACCACAGGGCTGAGCTGGCAACATCCGGGAAGTGTAAGATTCAAATAAGTATTTTTAAATGTGGACGCATTCAGATGCCTCCCCACCCCACACCCACCACCTCACCTCACTGCGAGCAAAGAGAGCTGACAGCTCAATGATGCATCATATCTTCTATAATCAGCCAGCCCAATAACTGGTGTGGCACAGGAACACAGGAGGCCATTCAGCCCATGAGCTTGTTATGTAACCTAATTAGATCCCAGCTGATTTTAATTCAATTTATCTGTCTTGGTTTCTTATTCCTGAATACTGAAAAGTGACTCTCCCCAACAACCTTTTACTTACACTCCCTTTTGTGTGACTAATATTACCTCTGAATCCCTCTAATTTTAAAGTTCTGCCCCTTACTGGACTCTTACTATCAGAAGAAACCGGGTTCTTTTTAACTAACTTATTAAATCCTTCAATCATCTGGAATACTTGAATTACCTTAAGGAGTAGTCTATAATTGAGGGAATACAAGCCAAATCTATGCAATCTCTTCATGTATTTTAATGCTTTATCCCTGATATCAGGCCGTAGTGAGAGTTCTTTCTTGAGATTAGTGAGCAATCAGGATAATACAAAGCCGTCAACAATCTTTGTAACCCCTTTCTCAGAGTGCAGCCCAGTGCTGAACCTTAACACTTGCTATACTCACCAATGTCTGTGAGAAGAGTTAGCACTGAACTCTCACGCATCCCGCAACAATTGTCAAATTTATTCAGAAACTGGAACAACAAGACAAAGTAAAGTTAGAATGTGGACAATACACAAAAGAATAGGAAACAACGTGGCTCATGAAGGCAGTGAGGTGTTTAACTAGTTGAGCGGTCACTTCAGATAATCACAGTGATGAGGGGTTCAGAGTAATTTTGTCAAAGAGTGTTCCCCACAAAGAGAAGAGAATCAAAATTACACACATGTAAGATTCTGAACAAAACAGTCATACTGAAGGACAGAGTTGAACGCGCTCCAATCTACAACTCACATCCCCAGTGTTATCAGGGAGGCAACCCACATCCATGAATTATATCACACAAATAACAAAGAAATCTTTGTATAAACAAGCTGTGAAGTTTCTGAAGTCTTATACAGTTAGGTCTTTCGAAAACTCATTTTCCTTTTATCTCTTCCTCGGACAGATGTGATCACAATTCCCAATCTAGCAATATCCTATGACTTGCCCATCAGCAGGCACTATTTTCCACACTGTCATTTTCCCCAACCAAATCTGGAACATTAGCACTCCGGAAAGACCACGAGCTTTGCCAAGCACCAACCCAACCCAAAGCAGTGAAGTTAAGAAATGGTGACAGGAAGAAGAACAGTGAGAGAGAGGAAAGGAAAAACAAAGGGAGGGAAAAAGAGAGTGATGGTCAGAAAAAGGGATTGAGGGAGGTAGCTAAAGAAAGGAAGAAAGAGGAGGAAGGGCATGAAGTACAGAGCAATGGAAGGAGGTAAAAGAAAGGAAGGAAGGGAGAGGAACAGGGAAAGAGAGGGAGGAGGCGAAGGAAAGAGAAGGGCAGGGAAAGAGAAAAGGAGGAAGCAGAAAGCGAAGGGACAAGAGGAATGAAAGAAGGAAAAAAAAACTGGAAAGTACAGACCTGCCAACACTCCACATCACTCACAGTGACACAATGAACATTAACAGCATAGGACAGCGACTCGCGGAGCGCAGTACGAACCTTGCGAAGATCTCCTCCCTCACAATATTCCATTCCCAACAAAGGTAAGTCATTGAGGGCAAGTTTCTGCATTCCCTCGGGAACATCTCGTGCTGCCACCACGTTGACATGATTCAACCTGGATAAATTAAAATGGAGTTAGCCCAATCTGCAAGGTCAACAAAAGCAAACTTGATAGATCACAGGCCTCAGCTGGTGTATTGTGGACAATTCCAGGCCACACTTCAGTAAAGATGTGAAGGCCTTAGTTTGGAGGTTTGCCAAGATATTCCCAAGAATGAGAGACCTCAGTCCTGAGAAGAGATTGGGCAAGTTTTGAAACCTCTGCTTGGAGTGGACAAAGTTTAGAGGATTTCAAGATGATGTGAGAATTTTGTTCACTTATCGGACATGGGCTAGCCATCTTTAGTGCTTATCCCTAGTTGCCCTTGAGAAGGTGGGTTAGCTGCTTCTTGAACCACTGCAGTCCACATAGTGGAGGGACTCCCACACAGTGGTGTTAGGGAGGAAGTTCCAGGATTTTAACCCAGCAACAGTGAAGAAACAACGATACATTTCCAAAGCAGGATGGTGAATGGCTCGGAGGGGAACTTGCAGGGGAATTTGCAGGGGGTGGTGTTCCTATGTATCTGTTGCCTTTCTTCCTCGAAATGGATACGGCTGAGGGCTTGGAAGATGCTGTCTAAGGATCTTTGGCAAATTTCTGCAGTATATCTTGTAGATAGTAGCAGCAGTGTGAATTGAGCATCGGTAGTGGACGGACTAAATGCTTGTGGATCAAGTGGGCGCCTTTGTCCTGGATAGTGCTGATCTTCATAAATGTTGTTTGGAGCTGCACTCATCCAGGCAAGTGGGGAGTCTTCTGTCACACTTCTGACTTGTCCACCATCTCCGTGGCACATGTTTTGGGGAGTCAGATGGTGAGTTACTCGCTCCAGGATTTCCAGCAGCAGACCTGCTCCTATTTATTTATATGGCAAATCTATTTATAGCGGACTCTATTTATATGGCAAATCTGGTTAAATTACTAGACAATGGTAACCCCCAGGATATTGATAGCAAGGAATTCAGTGATGGTAGCACCACTGAATGTCAAGTAGCAGTGGTTAGATTTTTTCTGACTGGAGATGGTTATTGCCTTGCATTTGTGCAGCATGAATACTACTTGTCACTTGCGAGCCAAGCCGGGCTATTATCTAGGTTTTGTTGCATTTGAACATGCACTGCTTCTGTATCTGAGGAGTTGCGAATCATGCTGAATATTGCGCAATCGGTGAACATCCATACTTTAGGGAAGGTCATTGAATAAGCAGCTGCAGATAGTTGGGCCTGGTACACCCTCCCAAAGAACTCATGGAGAAATGCCCTGCAGCTGGAATGACTGACCTCTAACAATCACAACCATCTTGCTATGTGCTCGGTACGACTGGAACCAGCAGAGAGTTTCCCCCCTCATTCCCATTGATATCAGTTTTGCTGGGACTCCCTAATATCTCTCTCTGTCAAATATGGCCTTGACGTCAAGTGCTGCTGCTCTCACCTTACCTCTGGAATTCAGCTCTCTTATCCATGTTTGAACCAAGACTATAATGAGGTCACGAGCTGAGAGGTCAGGTCCTGTTGATGACACCATACTTTCCTGATGTGTGAGAGCAGACTGATGGAGCAACAATTTCTGGGTTGGATTTATCCTGCTTTTCTGGACATAGCTGGGCAGTTTTCCACACTGTCACATAAATGACAGTGTTGTAGCTGTATTGGAACAGATTGGTTAGGGGTGTGGCAATTTCTGGAGCACAAGTCTTCAGTACTATTGCCAGAATGTTGTCAGGGCCCACAGCCTTTGCAGTATCCAGTGCCTCCAACTGCTTCTTGATATCACGTGGAGTGCATCAAAGTGGCTGAAGACTGGCATCAGTAAAATTAAAAATTAAAATCAGTGGTAAAAGTAAGATCAACAGAGGAGATGAGGAGAAAGGTTTTCACTCAGAATTGTTAGCATTTGAAATATTCTACCTGAAAAGGTGGTGGAAGTTGATTCCACAATTAATTTTAAGTGTGCATTGGACAGGGAGTTGAACATGAGGAAAAGCAGATGATTTGGTACCACCTAGGCTAACGTTTTACAAAATCTAGCTGAGGCAAGATGAGTGGATGGTCTCCAATGATTACATCAAGTGAACTGCTTGAGGATTATACAGGGTGTAGGAGTACACTTAAGAGGGATTTCAGGAGAGCAAAAAAGGGACTTGCAGTATCTTTGGCAGACAGGGCAAAGGAGAATTGAAAAGATTATCCAAGTATATTAAAGGCAAAAGAGTAATTCAGGAGAGGATAGGGCCCCTTAAAGATCAGCAAAGCCATCGATGTGTGGAACCAGAGGAGATGGGTGACATCCTAAACAAATATTTTTCATCCGTATTTACCTTGGACAGAGACTTGAAAGCGAAGGATTTGGGGAATTAAAAATGCTGTTTCAAAAAGAAGAGTCCACATCACAGAAGAAAAGGTGCTGGAAGTCATAAAACACATGAAGGTCGATAAATCCCTGAGACCTGATCAAGTGTATCCTAGGTCATAACGGGAAGCTAGGGAAGAATAAGCAAGGCCCCTAAGCGGAGATATTTTTATCATCGATAGCCATGGGTGGGGTGCCAGAACGCTGGAGGGTGGCTAATGTTATGCCATTATTGAAGACAGGCCTTTAGAAAAAGTCAGGGAACAACTGAGTGGTGAGCCCCATGTCAGTGATGGGTAAGTTGTTGGAGGGGTATCTGAGAGAAAGGATCTACATGCATTTGAAAAGGGATGGTCAGTGTGGCTTTGTGCAGGGGATATTGTGTCTCACAAATTTGATTGAATTTTTGAAGACCATATTGAGGTTTGTAAAATCATGAGGGGCACAGATGAGGTGAATAGCCAAGGTCTTTTCCCCAGCATAGGGGAATCCAAACCGAAAGGGCATGGATTTAGGATGAGAGGAGAAAGATTTAACAAGGACCTGAGGGGCAGCTTTTTCACACAGAAAGTGGTGCATATATGGAACGAGCTCCCTGAAGAAGTGGTAGAGGCAGGTACAGTTACAACAATTAAAAGACATTTGGACAGGTATGTGGAAAGGTTCTGGATTAGTGGTGCTGGAAGAGCACAGCAGTTCAGGCAGCATCCGAGGAGCAGTAAAATCGATGTTTCGGGCAAAAGCACTTCGTCAGGAATACCGCATCCTGATGAAGGGCTTTTGCCCGAAACGTCGATTTTACTGTTCCTCGGATGCTGCCTGAACTGCTGTGCTCTTCCAGCACCACTAATCCAGAATCTGGTTTCCAGCATCTGCAGTCATTGTTTTTACCCAGGAAAGGTTTAAGAAGGATATAGCCAAACACAGACAAATAGGACTTGTTCAGCTCAGAAAATTTTTGAGAAGGTGACCAAACAGGTAGATGAGAGTAATGCAGTTGATGTGGTATATATGGACTTCAGTGAGCTGTTTGATTAGGCTATGGCACAAAATAAGGAGGCATGGAATTGAGGGTGATTTAGCGGTTTGGATCAGAAATTGGCTAGCCAAAAGAAGACAGAGGGTGGTGGCTGAGGAGAAATATTCATCCTGGAGTTCATTTACTATGGGGTACCGCAAGGATGTTTCGGGTCCCCTGTTGTTTGTCATTTTTATAAATGACCTGGATAAGGGCATAGAAGGATGGGTGAATAAATTTGCGGATTACAGTAAGGTCAGTAGAGTTGTGAATAATGACGAAGATTCTTGGTAGTGTAGATGAGCAGAGAGATCTCTGTGCCCAGGTACATAGATCCCTGAAAGTTGCCACCCAGGTTGACTGGGTCGTGAAAAAAGCATGTGATGTGTTAGCTTTTATTGGTAGATGGATTGAGTTTCGGAATCATGAGATCATGCTGCAGCTGTACATCACTCTGTTGCGACCACATTTGGAGTATTGTGTACAATTCTGGTCACCACATTATAGGAAGGATGTGGAAGCTTTGGAAAAGATTCAGAGGAGACTCACTAGGATGTCAGGTAAAAACAATGATTGCAGATTACTAGGATGTTGCCTGGCATGGAGGGAAGGCCTTACGAGGAAAAGCTGAGGGATTTGAGGCTGTTTTCGTTAGAGAGAAGGTTGAGAGGTGACTTAATTGAGACATATAAGATAATGAGAGGGTTAGATAAGTTGGACAGTGAGAACCTTTTTCCTCAGATGGCGATGATTAACGGAAGGGAACATAGCTTTAAATTGAGGGGGTGATAGATATAGGACATATGTCAGAGGTAGTTTCTTTACTCAGAGAGTAGTAGGGGCGTGGAATGCACTGCCTGCAATGGTATTAGACTCGCCAACTTAAGGGCATTTAAATGGTCATTGGATAGGCATATGGATGAGAATGGAATCATGTAGGTTAGATGAGGTTCAGATTGGTTCCACAAGTCGGTGCAGCATCAAGAGCCACAAGGTCTGTATTGCACTGAAATGTTCTATGTTCAATGAAATATGGTTGGCATGAATGAGTTGGGCCAAAGGGTTTCTGTGCAGTACACATCTTTGACTTTAATCGTGGTGACTTGACATCTTTGACTTTACAGTGGTGAAAACAACTCAGATCTGCAGAGAAAACTCTCAAATCGCAGCCTTGAGGTCATCCAGTGACCCTGAAAGTGTGATTAAAAAGAGTATAACTTTATCACTTTCAACATAGGAACAACTAATCCATGTCATTTCAGTGTTCCCATATCCCTTTATCCGCTTTTTTCTCCAATATCATATTTCTGAATGTTTATTGACGGCAGCTTCAATAGCAGACCTATTTCGCAGCCTCACAAACTTCTGCATAAAAACTTTTCTCTCTTGCATCAAATCTTATTTCTCTGTTTTAATCCCCCTAGCCTGAAATCCCCCACATTTAGCCTATAACATCCACACACCGATTGCTTTTTCTTTTACTTTACTGAGTGGCATTATGTTTTCCAAAACATTTATGAATAAAAGTCCAATGTTAATAACATTCTTGTTATAAACAGGATGCAGCCCTGAGGTACTCATTGTTTCTGCACAAAAACTGCAGGCGAAGATTTATCTCTAAGTTAGCACACAGTGCCTGGGAACTGGGAGCGAACATCAGAGGGCTTAGAGTCGAGAGTAAGATTGCCAACACTCTTAGATTAACCTGGAAATTGAAATAAATATCCAAGATAATACTACCAACAGCTGACAGGAAAGAAAATTCATCATGGCCTTAAAAACATTTGATTTTCTCTTCCCCAATCCATCATTTCTGCTAACTGTTCATACAAAATATTGGCAATGTGGGAAAATAAGTCGAGAACACCAAACTGGGGATAATAGCACCGAGGAAGAATGAAATGTAACATAGGAGTATGTTAGAAAGCTTTTCAGACTGGGCAGTTAAATGACAGTTCAGTCACTCATATCCATCCTTCACTCCACGATAGGTCGAAATATGGACAAAAGAGCTAAATTCTAGACATGGAGTGAGAGTGACTACCCTTGACATCAGGTCAGCATTTGACTAAGTGTGGTATGAAGACACTCAAAAAAGCAATGACAATGTCTAATAATAAGGAATCGAATCACTTCTCCTTGACTTTAATTGGAATTATGTTTGTTGAATTACTGGCAATTACCATTGTTGTTGTGGTTCTGTTCGCCGAGCTGGGAATTTGTGTTGCAGACGTTTCATCCCCTGTCGAGGTGACATCCTCAGTGCTTGGGAGCCTCCTGTGAAGCGCTTCTGTGATGTTTCCTCCGGCATTTATAGTGATTTGTACCTGCCACTTCCGGTTGTCAGTTCCAGCTGTCCGCTGCACTGGCCGGT
>NC_057751.1:14950171-14983770 GCF_004010195.1 Chiloscyllium plagiosum | reverse complement strand
ACAACGGAACGAGGACATGCTGCAACCCAAAGGACTAGCCACACTACCATACATCAAAAACATTTCTGAACTGATAGCCAGACTACTGCGACCACTGGGACTCATAACAGCACACAAACCAACTGCCACTCTCAGACAACAACTCACCAGGACGAAGGACCCGATACCCAGCATGAGCAAAACCAATGTAGTGTACAAAATCCCATGCAAGGACTGCACAAAACACTACATAGGACAAACAGGAAGACAGCTAACGATCCGCATCCCTGGACACCAACGAGCCACGAAACGACATGACCAGCCATCCTTAGTAGCCACACACTCAGATGACAAGCAACATGAGTTCGACTGGGACAACGCTACTATTATAGGACAAGCCAGAGAACAGCCAGTCGAATTCCTAGAAGCATGGCACTCATCCACAGATTCAATCAATAAGCACAACGACCTGGACCCAATATACCGGCCAGTGCAGCGGACAGCTGGAACTGACAACCGGAAGCAGCAGGTACAAATCACTATAATCACAAATCACTAGGAAACATCACAAAGGCGCCTCACAGGAGGCTCCCAAGCACTGAGGATGTCACCTCGACAGGGGATGAAATGTCTGCAACACAAATTCCCAGCTCGGCGAACAGAACCACAACAACTAGCACCCGAGCTACAAATCTTCTCACAAACTTTGAATCACCATTGTTGTTAAGGATCTGCAGCAGGAATAAAAGAAAAGATAAAAGGGAGGGAGGTGTCAGCACCAGCTAATCACTTCTTTACATATATAATGTAAAGGTCGAATGTCCTGGACCTAATGCCCCAGAGAGAGCAATTTTTTTTTCACTAAATTACTTCAGCAAGTCATTTGATAAGGTTCCCCATGGTAGGTTCGTTCAGAAGGTCAGGAGGAATGGGACACAGGGAAATTTCGCTGTGTGGATACAGAACTGGCTGGTCGACAGAAGACAGTTGTGGAAGGAAAGTTATCTGCCTGGAAGTCTTTGGTGAGTGGTGTTCCACAGGGCTCTGTCCTTGGGCCTCTACTCTGTAATTTTTATTAATGACTTGGATGAGGGGATTGAAGGATGGGTCAGCAAGTTTGCAGATGACACAAAGGTTGGAGGTGTCATTGACAGTATAGAGGACTGTTGTAGGCTGCAGCGTGACATTAATTGGATACAGAGATGGGCTGAGAGGTGGCAGATGGAGTTCAACCTGGATAAATGCGAAGTGATGCATTTTGGAAGGTCGAACTTGAAAGTTGAGTGCAGGATTAAGGATAGGATTCTTGCCAGTGTGGAGGAACAGCGGAATCTTGGTGTGCAGGTGCATACATCCCTTAAAATGGCCACCCAAGTGGACAGGGTTGTTAAGAAAACATATGGTGTTTTGGCTTTCATTAACAGGGGGATTGAGTTTAAGAGTCGTGAGATCTTGTTGCAGCTCTATAAAACTTTGGTTAGACCGCACTTGGAATACTGTGTCCAGTTCTGGTCGCCCTATTATAGGCAAGATGTGGATGCTTTGGAGAGGGTTCAGAGGAGGTTTACCAGGATGCTGCCTGGACTGGAGGGCTTATCTTACAAAGAGAGGTTGACTGAGCTTGGACTTTTTTCATTGGAAAAAAGAAGGAAGAGAGGGGACCTAATTGAGGTAGACAAGATAATGAGAGGCATAGATAGAGTTGATAGCAGAGACTTTTTCCCAGGGCAGAAATTATTAACACGAGGGGTCATAGTTTTAAGCTGTTTGGCGGAAAGTATAGACGGGATGTCAGAGGTGGGTTCTTTATGCAGAGAGTTGTGGGAGTATGGAATGCGTTGCCAGCAGCAGTTGTGGACGCGAGGTCATTGGGGATATTTAAGAGACTGCTGGACATGCATATGGTCACAGAAATTTGAGGGTTCATACATTAGGTTTACCTTACATGAGGATCAATGGTCAGCACAACATCGTGGGCTGAAGGGCCTGTTCTGTGTTGTACTGTTCTATGTTCTAAATGAAGACTTTTGTAGTTAGGGGAACTAAAACTGAGCCAGCTGATCTGGGCAAGTATTGTGGAGGTGACTGTACTCTGAAATTCATGACCAACATTTCTCCCCATCCTTGCTAAGGCAAGAGGTGGCGACCAACGTTGGCTTTGAGGTTCTAGTCTAGAATTCAACTCCAATTTGTTGACACTTCTGTGCCAGGCCCTGAACTCAGAATATTTCATGTGCATTTCTCCCAATAGTGCAGAATGTTTGTGGTTAAGACAGTGCCTCTGAACTAACTCCACAGGGGCCAGTATCCCATCACTAAGTCATTTATTTAGGCATGGAGCATCCTTGACACTGATCCATCTCCCTCAGAGCCAGTTCTCAGAGTGAACAAGCAGTCTGACACTCCTGTTTATATCTGTCAGAGGGGTCCCTGATTGGACCAGATTAACAGCCCCTATCAGGGAACTCAGATTCTAATGAGATCCACCTAGCTGAACTCCATACAATTGCAACAGCCTCCTTTCCCAATTTGCATCCTTGATGCAGAAGTGTTGACAATTGTGGTTGAAGGTGGAAATGGAGCGTCCACGGGTGACAACAGGAGCTGGAAGAGAGATAAGAGTGAGGGGATCAAGATAGCTGTTGATACCTTAATGTCTGACCCACATACCAATCTTGCTGCCGTTTAACAGTTACCGAAATCAACAATACATAGGTTTTCCAAAGGGTCGTCTGCTGGTCCTCAAGGAGCAATATTTCAAATGATTGCAAAAAGAAACCTCCAAGTCAAGTAAACTTGACACAGGAAGGCCAAAAGTGGCAGTTTATTCAGGGAAAGAATATCTAAACAAGCTGTGATGGTTTATAGACAGTGTGGTTTGGACATTGTGCAATTTGAAGAACTAATTTCCTGCTTTGTGTGTGGAACACGGCATGTTTAGATTTGATCACAACATGGTAAGCACAGATGGGACAGACTCTCTGCATTGACGCCAGAGATTTCCACTGCTCAAACTAATGCATGCCAAGCTTCCAAAATTGGAGAGGGAGAATGATAACATGTGTAAAATGCTGGAAATCAGAAACAAAAACAAAATTGCTGGAAAAGCTCAGCAGATCTGGTAGCACCTGAGAAGAGAAATCAGAGTTAATACTTCGGGTCCAGTGATCCTTCCTCAGAACTCTGATAAAACGTGTTTTTCTCTGTCACTGGTTCTCCCTTGCAGCTATGTTATCAGGAGTAAGTCACACAGAAGCTTCTGGATAATCAGACATAATGTGGGGAGATGAATGGTTTTGCAGATTTAGTCTGGCATTCAGCCCCTTCGAGAATCATACTCTCACCCTTGGGAATCGAGAGAGAGAGAGAGAGAGATACATCCTTCTCATGAACAATACTAGCACATATTCAAAAGCTACAGTCTCACCACTGCAGTCACATCTGCAGAAAGGTGTCACTCAAAGTGGCTTTTCTCTTTCAACATTTTATCCCTTCCAACACCTGATTATGTTCCGCAGCTTGGCAATATGCCTCTCCTTTCAGACTTGATACCATCTCCTTGTCTCCAGCCAGCTTTTGCCTCTGAGTTGTCAGCTGTGGCTCAGTGGGTAGCATTCTTGCCTCTCAGTCAGACATTTTGGGTTCAAGACCCACTCTACGACTTCAGCACCAAACTCTGAGCTGACACTGCAATGCAGGACTGAAGGAGCAGAATCGTGTCTGAAGTACCATCTTTCTGGTGAGACTTTAAACCAGCGAGTTTTATGCCTTTTCAGGCAGGCATAAAAGATTTGAAACCACTATTTTAAAGAAGACAGCAGGGCAGTTATCTTTGGCATCCAATGACACAGGATTCTTCAGGTTACAATGTGCCTCTTTTCTGAAGTCATACTGTTCAAATGAGAGGGTTAGCAATTTTTTGATTGGGATGAGGGTGGCAGGAGCTGAATGGGAGATGAAGCATCATGAGGAAAACTTGCATTGTCATCTCTGACACAGGCGGTGATAGTTTCTAGCCAGTATTTATCTTTCAAAAAACATCATAAAAACAGATTACTTCCCACATTGTGTGTTTGTGGGAGTTTTGCAAAATTATTGTGTTTTCTCCATGTAGCTCAAGAGAATGTAACCGAACGCAAAGTGCTTTGAGATGTCCAAACTCATAAGACTGAAACTTTAAGTTTCTTTAATCCTACAAGGTCTTCGCCTTGCACATTTCACAATGGGTCTTGTTGTTACACCTCAAATTACAAGTCCTTTCTCCAATACCACCACCACATCTCACCTCCCTCCAACTCCTTCATCCCGAGCCTCTTACATTAAAAAGTCATCAGCTAAGAGCACCAGGGAAAGGATATGTGATCATCCTTGGATCAATCCACAGGACATAAGTGGCAGATCCCTCACTCTGTGTCAAGCCAAGATGAAGGGTCAGGTGACAGGGCCCTCACCTCTTCATGATCTGAATCTCCAAACACCAACGCTCTCGGTTCCTTGGGCTCAGCTCCTGTCGACATTGTTTGATGGCAATCTGCTCCCCAGTGTCCTAAAAATAAAATACCAAAAAATACTCAAATAACAAGCTCATTAATGGATTAAAGGGATAGTCGCTGTCCAGCTGCAAAATTGACTAAGGGACAGACAGTACTTGTGACTGGTTCATTCAGACTGGAGAGAAGTATTAATTGTTGCTCCGCCGGGTTCAGCTCTTTTTGATTTATATTCATGACCTAGACTTAGGTTTTCATGACATTGCTTCAAAGTTTGCAACTGATATGAAAACTGAAAATGCAGTATTTAGTGAAGGTGGTCGTGGCAGACTATGTTGACAGATTGGTGAAATGGGCAGACAGATAGTGGATGATGTGACTGCAGAAAAGTGTGAAGTGATCCATTTTAGAGGCAACGTAATTTATATGGTGCAATTTTGAAAGCAAAGAGAGACCTGGAGACGTAAGCACACAATCTTTGAAGGTAGCAAGACAAGTTGAGAAGTCTGGGATCCTTTTCTTCATCAATAGATGCATAAAGGACAAAAGCAAGGACAGAGTAAAGACTTATAAAATATCAGTTTGGGGCCAGCTGGAGTACTGTCTCATTTTTGGGCACCACGCTTGAAGGAGACAAGGCGTTGGAAAGAATGCAGAGGAGATTTACCAAATTCCATCAGAAATGAAGCTGTGTGAAACACAAGAGAAACTAGAATTTATCTCCTTAGAGCAGGGATAGTTAAGAGGCCGTTCAAGGACTGATAATTGATTCTGACAAATAAATAAATAGAAACTGTTTTCAGTGATAAGCAAAGAATCCAAATTTAAAGTTATTGGCAAATTTTGATGGAATTAGACAGCAGCTTACAGGGATTGATTGGAGTAGTTTGTTTGCAGGCAAAGGGATCTCTGGCAAGTGGGAGGCATTTAAAAGAGAGATGGCTAAAGTTAAATGCCTGTCTGTTCCTGTGACGGTCAAAGGCAAGGTTGGCAGGAATTGGGAACCCTGGATGAAAAACGATATTGAGGCTTTGACCAGAAAAAGGAGGCGTGGATCAGGTACAGGCAGCTGGGATCAAGGGAATACATGAATTTACAGAAGGAGGATATCAGGATGGTGTAAAGGGGACACCAGATAGCCTTGGTTGAAAAGATTAGGATGAATCCAAAGAGGTTCTTTCAGTATAGTAAAGGTAAAGAAAAAACAGGGAAAGAATAGGACCCCTCAAGGACCAAAGTGGACATGTATTTGTCAAACTGTAGGTGATGAGTGAGGTTCTCAAGGAATATTTCTCCTCTGTGTTTACCAAGGTGAAAGACATGAAGACTTGGGAACTTGGGGAAATTAGTGGCAATATCTTGGGGACAGTCCATATCACATTTGAGATGGTGTTGGATGTATTAGAATGTATGAAAGTGGATAAATCACCTGGTCCTGATGAGATATACTCAAGAACACTGCAAGAAGCGAGAGAAGTGGGGGCCCTGGATGATATTTTTGCATCGTTAGCCACAGGCGAGGTCCCGGAAGACCGGAGGGTAGCGAATATTGTGCCCTTATTTCAGAAGGGCTGCAAAGAAAAACCTGGGAACTATAGACCAGTAAGCCTAACACCTGTGGTGGTAAGTTACTCGAAAAGATTCCGATAAGATAAGATGGACATGATTTGGAAAGACAGGGTTTGTTTAAGAGGACACACTTTCCTCATTCCTGAAGAAGGGCTTATGCCCGAAACGTCGATTCGCCTGTTCCTTGGATGCTGCCTGACCTGCTGTGCTTTTCCAGCAACACATTTTCAGCTTTGCTTAAGAGTAGCCAGCATGGATTTGTACATGGGAGATCATGCCTCACAAATTTGTTGTAGTTGTTTGATGAAGTGACCAGGAAGGTTGACGAGGGCAGGGCAGTAGACAGACTATATGGATTTCATTAAGGCCTTTGATAAAGTTCCACATGGTAGGCTGCTCTGGAAGGTTAGATCACAGAGATTCCAGGGGGAGCTGGAAAATTGGATACACATTTGGCTTGCCGGGAGGAAGCAGAGGGTAATAGTGGAAGGATGTTTGTCAGACTGAAGGCCTGCGACTAGTGGGGTGCCTCAGGGGCCGGTACTGGGCTCATTACTGTTTGTCATCTATATCAATGATTTGGATGAGAATGTACAAAGCATGGTTAGTCAGTTTGCTGATGACACTAAAATAGGCAGCATAGTGCATAATGAGGAAGGTTATCGGAAATTGCATCAGGACCTTGACCAGCTGGGGAAGTGGGCAAGAAATGGCAAATGGAGTTTAATATGGATAAGCGTGAAGTCTTGCATTTTGGAAAGTCAAATCAAGGTAAGAGTTTCATGGTGGATGGGAGGGCCTTAAGGAGTGTAGTGGAACAGAGGGATCTTGGAGTTCAGGTTCACAGTTCTCTGAAATTGGAGTCACAGGTAGACAGGCCCGTGAAGAAGGCTTTTGGCACACTGGCCCTCATCAGTCAGGGCACTGAGAATAGAAGTTGAGAAGTTATGTTGAAGTTATATAGGTCGTTGGTGCGGCCATACTTATGAAGGATGTTATTAAACTGGAAAAGAGTGCAGAAGAAATTTACAAGGATATTGCCTGGATTCAAGGGTCTGAGTCACAGAGAGAGAGGTTGGACAAGCTAGGACTTTTTCTTTAGA
The DNA here is from genome assembly GCF_004010195.1 of Chiloscyllium plagiosum. Taxonomy (NCBI): domain Eukaryota; kingdom Metazoa; phylum Chordata; class Chondrichthyes; order Orectolobiformes; family Hemiscylliidae; genus Chiloscyllium; species Chiloscyllium plagiosum. The sequence goes on along the minus strand of NC_057751.1, from coordinate 14,976,629 downwards.
GCAAAGGAGACTGAGGTGGGACCTTATGGAGGCGTCTAAGACTATGAGAGGCATGATAGAGTGAACCACTCAGTCTTTTTCCCAGGATTGGGGAATCAAGGACTACAGGTCATTAGTTTAAGGCGAGAGGGGAAAGAATAAAAGGGAACTTGAGAGGCAACATTTTTATACAGAGGGTGGTACGCATATGGAATAAGCTGCCAGTGGAAGTGGTGGAGGCTGAGACATAAACAACATTTCAAAGGCATTTGGAGAAATGCATGGATAGGAAAGGCTGATGAGAAGATGGGCTGAAAATGTGTTGCTGGAAAAGCGCAGCAGGTCGGACAGCATCCAAGGAACAGGAGAATCGACGTTTCAGGCATAAGCCCTTCTTCAGGAAGGGCTTATGCCCGAAACGTCGATTTTCCTGTTCCTTGGATGCTGCCTGACCTGCTGCACTTTTCCAGCAACACATTTTCAGCTCTGATCTCCAGCATCTGCAGCCCTCACTTTCTCCTCCCTGATGAGAAGATGGGCCAAGTGCAGGGAAATGGGGTTGGCTTGGATGGACCTTTTGGTCGGCATGGAACAGTTTGGGCCAAAGGGCCTGTCTACGTGCTGTAGGACTCCATGACTCTATAAAAAAAACTGGAAAGAAAATTAGGCTTTTTGATTTAAGCACATCTGGAATAAATTGCAAGAAAGCATCATAGAAGCAGATATGACTGCAACATTCGAAAGGGAAATGAGGCAAATATTTCAAGTCAAAGAATTTACAGTGCTGTGGGGAATGGAATTAAAGGAAAACATGAACAAAGGAGCTGGCATTGATATAATATTTTGCACTGTTATTCTGATCTGATCACTGAAATCTGAATTCCATGCACAATATTTTTTAAAAGTCCAATTTCCTAGAATTATTCACAAAGAGTGAAGTTATTTCCCCAAGTATAACCTGGTAAGGAGAGTGAGCTGTGATGAGAGGGGATGTCAGTGGGGGCATGGATCAAAATCATGAGAGGCATAGATAGGATAAACAGACAAGGTCTTTTCCCTGGGGTAGGGGAATCCCGAACTGGACAGCATAGGTTTAGGGTGAGAGGGGTAAGATTTAAAAGGGACCTAAGGGGCAACTTTTTCATGCAGAGGGTGGTGCGTGTATGGAATAAGCTGCCAAAGGAAGTGGAGGAGGCTGGTACAATTACAGCATTTAAAAGGCAACTGGATGGGTGTATGATTAGGAAGTGTTTAGAGGGATGTGGGCCAAGTGCTGGCACATGGGACTAGTATAGGTTTGGATATCTGGTCGGCGAAGACGGGTTGGACCGAAGAGTCTGTTTCCGTGCTGTATCTGTCTCTGACGCTCTGATTCTACAAATGATACCTGACATCCCTACCCAGCTTCGTCACCATGTCTGTCCACAGTCTCCCATTCGGGAACTTTTTGTTCCGATGCAATGCTATTATGGGATGGTCACTGAAGAAGACAGACTGAAATGCTGTTTTTAATTCATAATCTGGGAGAATTCTGCTTGATTTAGCAATCTTTAAATAAATAGAACCCATCTGTGGAGATTGTTATCCCCAGTGACCTGCCTCAAAATTTACCTTCACTCTATGATTCTATCATTAAAAAACACTACACATGCAGAGAACAATGACCTCTCCCTGCATCCAATGGCCACAAAAGGAGCCCGTTTAACAGAGGGTTCGCCAAACATTCAAGTTTCAATCTTTTTCTCCCCACAAACTACAACCTTCTGGTTTGAGTGAATGACATCAAATAATCATTTCAATATTAGTTTTCACAAGGAATTTTGATGAAGACTTTGGCTTTCAGGAAATTCTGCACACATTCAACTTTTTTGTGGATTTAAAATCTGGAGCTGAGGCTTTCGTGAAGTGGCCTGAGAAGAAGCCTTGGCCCAGAATTTGGCTAACAGTCTCCATTCCCTGCTCGCCATTGCTCACCCGTAGAAAATGAGATCAGAGCAAAGAACAGAGACAAAACATAAGAAAATGGAGGAGGGAAGGAGGAAGAGGAGGACAGGAAGGGAAATCGAATCCTGCTTCAGTGGATTACTGCTGACCACTAATGGAGTTGCAGCATGCTTCAAGAAAAATGCATACATTAATTATCTGTGCTTTCTTTGAATTCACTTCTCCCTTGACAGAAATTCCCATCAGAAGTTTAGCAGGGAACTTTCATTGAATCAAGAGAAAACAAGAGATATTTTTAACCAAACAGGAGTTGAACTCAATTTAAAGCCCAAAAGGACCAAAGGCAAACAATTCTACTTGGTCAGCTCAGTGTCTCAGTGGGACCCCTTTCACCTTGATACAGAGGTCAAGGATTCAAGCCTCGTTTCAGAGACTTCAGCACAAAATCTGGGCTAATACTGCCAATGCAGCACTGAGGGAGTTCTGCATTGTCAGAGGGTCAATAATGAAGGAATTCTGCACTGTTGGAGGATCAGTGCTGAAGGAATTCTGGGCTTTCAGAGGGTCAGTAATGAGGGAGTATTGCAGTGTCAGATGATCAGTACGGAGGATGATATTGCACTGTTGGAGGTGAAATACTGAGGAAGTACTGCATCAGAGGAGGAGGAGTGAGGGAGCACAGCATTGTTGAACAAGCACGACAGTTGGGAATGTAGTACTGTTAAAGAGACAAAAACAAGAGGCATAGTCTTCGTAGATTAAAAGGGTCTTTCCTCAGCTTTGATTTGTTGTGTCCTTGCAGGCAGAAAATCAATATTAATGCATAGAAACGTAAGACTACCCATATCGAGCACCTTAAAGCTCTCCACTCACTCAAATTCTGCAACACCTTCCCTTGAAAGGATTTGAGTTATAAACATAGGCTGCATAGGCTGGGACTTGTTCACTGGAGAGTAGGAGGCTGAAGGGAAACCTTATAGGAGGTTTATAAAATCATTAATGGGGGGGGGGGGGGAAGAGGAAGGTATATAACAAAGGTTTTTTCCCCCTTTGTAGGGGAGTTCAAAACTGGAGGAGAAAGATTTAAAAGGGACTTGAGAAGCAACGTTTTCGCAAAAGGTGGTGCATGTGTGGAATGAATTGCCAGAGGAAGTGGTGGATGCAGGTCCAGTTACAAAATTTAACAGACATTTGAATTAATACATGAATAGGAAAAGTTTGGAAGAGTATGGGCTAAATGCAGGTAAAAGGGACTAGTTTGCTTTGAGGAAAATATTCAGCATGGTCTGGTTGGACTAAAGAGTCTGTTTCCATGCTCTGTGACTGAGCAATTAAGTGTCACACATCAGATAACCAAGAACATTGAGCCAAACACAAAGCAGAAATTTAAGTGAGCTGAAGGGGCACTTTGAACTTGGTTATTTTTGTCCCCGAACACCAGCAACAATGCACTAACATTATTTGATGTATTTTAGAAAAGCAAGGAGGAAGCACTCATTTAGCTAGATCACAGCATTTCTTCCCCCCTTATTCATTCATTGAAAAGTCAGCATTTATTGTCCATTCTTAATTGCCCACAGAAATATGATGATGAGCCTTCTACACAACTGAGAAGTAACTAACGTGCTGAGTTAAAACTGTGTCCTTTTTCAAAATATTTATTCATGGATTGCTAGCTGAGCCAGCATCTCTTGTCCATCTGTAATTGCTCAGGCGATTGAAAGCACATCCACAGTGCTGTTGGGAGAGAGTTTCAGGATTTTGACCCGATCACACTGAACGAATGGTGATAATTACAAGTCAGGATGGTGCGTGACTTGCAGGGGAACTTGCAGGTGGTGGGGTTTGATTCCACCTGCTGCCGTTGTTCTTTGTGATGGTAGTGGTTGGGGTTTGGAAGGTGCTGTCTAAGAAGCCTTGGTGAATTTCTGAGTGCATCTTACAGATGGTATCTTCTGCTGTTACTGTGCATCAGTGGTGGAGGGAGTGATTTCTTGTAAACATTGTGACAATCAAGTGGATTGCACTTTCCTTGTTGGTATTAAACCTAAGTGTTGTTGGAGTTGCACTCATCCAGGGAAGCACACTCTTGACTAGGGCCTGGCGAATAGGCTTTGGGGAATCCAGAGATGAATTACATGCTGCAGGATTTCTGGCTTCTGACCTCCTTTTGTGGCCACAGTCGTTCCATTAGTTTCATGGTCACTATTACTGATTCAAGCTTGTCATTGCAGTTATTTAATTTCAGGTCCCCAGATGTCCAGATTTGAACTTGGGTCATGGGATCATTAGACCAAGTCACTGAACAACTTAATAAAATAAGTCGCAAAATAACCATATAATGAGCAAACCGTGAGACTTTTATGCCATAGAAAAACCATGTTCTGTCAAGAGGAATTTTTCAGTGCATAGCCATTCTGCCTCTATTCTACCCCCATTGCTGGATTCATTTAATACTTTACTCATGCCCAGTCAGAATGCATAAAAGTTTAAAACAAGTCAGAACTCGAACTTCCAAAGAAATGTTCTAAACGAGGAAGGAAAACGAGAATTCAGAACCTTTCCTGCCTGCACTCAAGCGCTCTGGTGCAATTCAAACTTAGCAAAGCTGAAAATGTGTTGCTGGAAAAGCGCAGCAGGTCAGGCAGCATCCAAGGAACAGGAGAATCGACGTTTCGGGCATAAGCCCTTCTTCAGGAAACGTCAATTCTCCTGTTCCTTGGATGCTGCCTGACCTACTGCGCTTTTCCAGCAACACATTTTCAGCTCTGATCTGCAGCATCTGCAGCCCTCACTTTCTCTCAAACTTAGCAAACACTACCTTGTTAGTCCATCGGTTGACATTCCCAAAACCTCCAGTCCCCAATCGTTCCTTCATCTCCCATGCTCCACAGCTCAGGTTCTGAGAGGAGGGCGGTCGACTCATCCTTGCTCATGCCTGAAGGCAAAAGAGAACAGTCAAAAATTACACTGACCACACAAATCAGGAGCTCTCAAAATTTCTCACAACTATCCTGAACGTGCTGAGGTATTGGGGGCACTTTCCCACTTCCCTACAAGTGATAGTCATTCCAGAATAGACAGGTTGTTAATGGCCATGATGGCTTAAAGGTAGAAGACAGAGGGTGGTGGTGGAGGGTTGTTTTTCTGACTGGAGTCCTGTGACCAGCAGTGTTTCACAGGGATTGGTGCTGGGTCCACTGTTGTTTGTAATTCATATAAATGATTTGGATGAGAATTCAGGAAGCCTGATTAGTAAGTTTCTGGGTGACACCAATTTTAGTGGTATGATGAAGAAAGTTATCCAAGATTGCAAAGGGATCTTGATCAATTGGACCAATAGGCCGAGGAATGGGAGATGGAGTTTAAATTGGATAAAAGCCAAATATTGTATTTTGGTAAAATAAACAAGGGTCGGGTATATACAATAAATGGTAAGGCCCTCTGGAGTGTTGTCAAACAGAGACCTCAGGGTTGGGCAAATGTTTCTTTGCTAGTTGCAACACAGGTAGACAGGGTGGTAAAGAAGCATTTGGCATGCTTGTCTCCATTGCTCAAGCCACTGCGTATAGGAGTTGGAACGCCATGTTACCCCTATACAAGATGTAGAGAATATTGGTAATTACAGGGTATTGGGGAGGCAAAATTTGAAATTTGGTGTGTAGTTCTGGTCGCCCTCGTAAAGGAAGGACATGATTAAATTGGAGAGGGTGCAGAAAAGATTTAAGGATGTTACTAGGTTTGGAGAATTTGAATTATAAGGAGAAGCTGGGACCTTTTTCACTAGACCATAAGAGGTTGAGAAGTAGCCTCAGAGATCTATAAAATCATGGGAAGCATAAGTAAGATGAATTACTAAGGTCTATTCTGTAGGGTACGGGGGTTCAAGACGAGAAGGTATATTCTTAAGATGAGGGGAGAAAGTTTTAAAAGGGACCTGAAGGACAACTTTTTCCACACAGAGGGTGGTGCCTATGTGGAATGAGCTGCCAGAGGAAGTGGTGGAGGCTGGGATAAATTACAACATTTAAAAGACATGTGGACAGGTTCATGAATAGGAAAGGTTTAGAAGATTTGGACCAAATGCAGACAAATGGGACTAGTTTAGCTTTGGAAGCTTGGTTGGCATGAATGAGTTTAACCGAAGGGTTTTTTTTCCATGCTGTATGATTCCACGACTCTGACTGTAAGTCCCTCTTTGCCATCCCCACAGAATAACTATTGGCAAATTCAATTGGTAGTTGCAGGAATTGATCCGTCATTAAATATTTATGCTAGCTTCTCTTAAACCGCTGCAAAGTCACAGGACAGGAAGAGCAACATTTTGACAGTGAATTGCTCCCAATTAGATTTTGTTCAGGAAACAAATTGATACACGAATCGAATCTTGTACAATGGACGTGTTCTCAAGTATACTCTGGTAGGAAAGTTCAACGCAGATGTCCCATTACCTTGGACACCCCTCTGTCTCATTGCCTGCTCTGTTTCTTACACATTGATGTCCCTTCCTGTGTTCACTGTAAAGTCTGGTATACATCCCTCTCCACTTCCTAGAGGGAATTGCTCACACATTTACATCCTTCCTCTACTGCCATGCGGTGTCGATAACCCAAAACTGCTCTTCCTCCATATCATAGTCAACATATCAATATTTGAGGAGGTGCACTGCCCTATCCTTTCCTGTACTCGAAGGCTGGTGGGAGAAGGTAACAGCAGAGGACCAAGTTACATTATATTGAAGTTCAAAATAGGTGGAAAGGCAACTTTGGGAGAAGAATACAAATAATTTACAGAGAGACATTGATAAGTTAAGTAATTGGGCAAAAAAGGTTGGCAAATAGGTATAATGTTAGAAAATGTGAAGTTATTAATTTTGGAAAGAAAAAGAAAACACAGAGCATGAGGGAAAAACTGCAGAAAGTTGCAACAGAAAAGGGACTTCAGGCTGAATTGTTCACCAAACATGGAAAGCTAGCATACAGGTGCAGCAAGTAATCAGGAAGACTAATGGAGTATTGGCTCTTATTACAAGGGATTGGAGTATAAGTGGAGGGAAGTCTTACTGCATCTGGAAAGATGCAGGTGAGTGCACATCTTGAGTATTGTGAGCAGTTGTGATCCCCTTATTTCATTGGAGGTAGTTCAGAAAAGGTTCACTCGGAGGATCCCCAGTATGGAAGGATTGTCTTATGAGCAAAGGCTAAACAGGCTGGGAGTCTGCTCATTGAAACATATGGGATTCCTAAGGGGCTTGACAGAGTAAATGCTGACAGAATGTTGCCCCTTATGGGTGAGTTTAGTACCAGAGGGCATGGTGTCAGAACAAAGGGGTGCCTTTAAGAGGAGGAATTTCTTCTCTGAGTTAAAGTTAAAGATCACACAACACCAAGTTATTGTCCAACAGGTTTATTTGGAAGTACTAGCTTTTGGAGCACTGCTCCTTCATCGGGTAGCTGTGGAGCAGGATCATAAGACACAGAGTTTATAGCAAAGGACCACAATGTCATGCAACTGAAACAATATATTGAACAAACCTTTTATAAATTCCTAATTTGGAAACAGAACTAGTCTCAAGATTGGGATACAGACAGACTCGAACCTCATACCTTTAATGCATTGTCTGAGCTGAGATGTCACCTTTTTTTTATAATACCTTAAGTTATCTCAAGAATATCACTTGAAATAAGTTCTAGGAGTAACATAGTAATGAACTGAAACCTGCAACTCATTCTAAAAGATGGGAGACTTAACAGCAATCTAGGTTTGTTCAATATATCGTTTCAGTTACGTGACACTGTGGTCTTTTGCTCTAAATTCTGTGTCTTCGATAAACCAGGAGGTCTCATAAAGAGATTTTCATCCTAGCACCCAGGTAACGCAATAATGCTTTGGGATGGGCTATGATTCCACCTTCCAATGATACATAAAATGATGTTTGCGTCTTTACGTGACCACAAGATCACATGAAATAGGAACGGGGAGCACCTGATGAAGGAACAGCGCTTAGAAAGCTAATACTTCTCAATAAACCTGTTGGACCAAAACTTGGTGTTGTGTGATTGTTGGCTTGGTCTACCCCAGTCTAATCATTGGCACCTCCACATCATTCTCTGAGAGGTTGAGAGTCTTTGGAACTCCGTGCCACAGAGAGCTGTGGGAGCAGAGTTCTTCTCTATAATTAAGGCTGAGATGGATCAATTCCTGATCAATAGGGATTCAAGGGTTATAGGGAAAAGGCAGGAAGGTGGATGTGAGCAACGTTGGATCAGCCATGATCCTATTGAATGGCAGAGCAGGCTTGAAGGACCAAAACAGCTCCCCGTTCCTATTTCATGTGATCTTGTGGTCACGTAAAGACCCAAACATCATTTTATGTATCATTGGAAGGTAGAATCATAGCCCATCCCAAAGCATTATTGCGTTACCTGGGTGCTAGGATGAAAATCTCTTTATGAGACCTCCTGGTTTATAGTCGAACAGCAAGTCTAGATGGTGTAATCACTATCTGCCACTTGTAAACTATTCTACCTCCATCTTTTGCCTGACCTCTCATTTAATAAGACTCCTTAATTCAGATTTACTATAGCTACATCTGCAAGCTTACACATTCCTCTGTTGATACCTCAGTCCTAAGCGTAATAATCTTCTCTCAGTCTAATACTGTGATCAACTTCTAGTTTGAGTTGGTTTGTATGAACTAATCAGATTAATGGAAGATTTTCATTTTATTTGACAGTTTCTTGTGTGTTCTTTCTATTTTAAAGAACTATTTTTGCATTCTGAATCTGTTTGCAAGTGCTTGTTCCCCATGATCAGGTTTTTATATGCACATTCTCTCTACTTTGGCTAACCTGAGCATTAATCCCATTGCAATCAGTCATAAAGCCTTGACCTTTTATCCAACCAACACAGTTTCTTTAATGTTGCATGTGGCTGCACTTCCTTTGTCACAAATATCAAAACCCATGTCTAAATTGTGGAGGCAAGAGGGAAAAGACAGAAATGTAGAACAATGCAGGAGGTGCATGGAAATTATAACTGAAAAGCAGCTGGGAGGAAGAAAGCAGAGACTAACAGAAAAAATGCGGCCACTGAGAAACCTAAATGTCACAAGAAACGATGAGAAAGTACAGAGAGAGAGAGAGAGAGAGAGCAAAAAATATTTAAAAGTATGTTTCCAGGCATGAGGAACTTGGGTTATGTGAGCGGATTGGAGATCTGGACAGACTAGGTAAGGAGAAACTTCCTTTGGCAGAAAATGGTGAGAACAAGAGAGCGCCAATTGAAAACAGTTCAAAAAAGCACCAGAAGCAACATAAAGAAACGTTTTCAACAGAGTGGGTGGTTAGGATCTGGAATGCAGTGCCCGATAGTGTGAAAGGTGCAGATTCAATTGAGGCTATCAAAAACGTGAAGGTGTCGGTATTGAACTGGGCTGGACAAAGTCAAAAATCACACAACACCAGGTTATAGCCCAACGGGTTTATTTGAAAACTAACTTTCAGAGTGCTGCTCCTTCTTCAAGTGTTAGTGAGAGAGGAGGACCTTACACACAGAACTTATAAGGAAAAGATCAAAGGGTTATACAAGTCATGCGAACAAATTGAACACACACCAGTGTTCATGAGTTGTATGATCCTTTGATCTTTTTTCTTATAAGTTCTGTGTCTAGCTTCTTCCAAGCAAAAGATCAAAGGGTTATACAAGTCATGCGAACAAATTGAACACACATTTGTGCACATAAGGTGTATGACCCTTTGCTCTTTTCCTTATAAATTCTGTGTCGAAAGTCTTCTCTCACTAACGTTTGATGAAGGAGCAGTGCTCCAAAAGCTAATGGTTTCAAATAGACGCTAACAAAACAGAATGAAGTAATTATTGGAATAGACAAAAAAAAAGCAAAGACCATAGAACCAGGAGTAAATGAACTGCTTTTACAAAGAACCATCACAGACAATGCTGAGCATATGTGGTTTTAGCAGTCCATGATTCCAATTGTGCAATTACCAGCTTCTCAAGGGCAATTCAGGATGGGCAATGGATGCCAGCCTTGCTGGCAACATTCACATCCCATGTATATCTTTCAAAAGCTGCAGTATAGTTGCCAAAACATGCTTTCTCACAAACTTCAGTTTGGTTTGAGTTGCTGCCAAGTTAAATGCCTTTCAACTGTTTCCTTCACAGAGTCCAGAATCCAAATATGCTCCAAATATTAAGTCAACAATCACAAATCCTATGATTCTGACCTTGCTAAAACAGAATGTTATCTTATGTATTAAAAACAGAAATTTCTCGGCAGATATGACAGCATCTGTGGAGGGAGAAACAAGGTTAAAGTTTATGATCTTTCCATACAAAGCTCAGTGGGGAGGCAAACTGTGAGAAAGATGCAGAGGAACTTCAGTCTGATTTGTACAAGTTGAGGGAGTGGGCAAACGCATGGCAGATGGCTTTTAATGTAGATAAGAATAAGATTATCCTCTTTAATAACAAAAACAGGAAGGCAGTTTATTATTTGAGGGGCAATAGATTGGGAAAGGGGAAGGTGCAAGGAGGAGACTTGGGTGTTCTTGTACACCAATTGCTTAAAGTAAGATTGCATTTGAAGCAGATGGTGGAGGAAGCAAATGGTACGATGGCTTTCATCACGAAAGAATTTGAAAACAGGAGCAAGGATGTTTTGCTGCAATTGTACAAGGCCTTGGTGAGAGCACACCCTGGAGTGTTATGTGCAGTTTTGGTCTCCTTATCTGAAGAAGGATGTTCTATCTAAGGTAGAAGTGCAACAATAGTTTACCAGACTGATTCTAGGGATGGCACGACTGCCATCTGAAGACAGACTGGATCAGATATTCACTGGAGTTCAGAAGCCTGGGGAAGGGGCATCTCATAGAAACTTGTAAAATTCCAACAGGACTAGACAGAGTAAATGCAGGAAGGACGATCCCAATAACCAGAGAGTTTGGAACCAGGGTTTATTGTTTAAGGTCACCAGTTAGGTCATTTAGGACTGCGATGGTCTTCACCCAGACATTGATGAACTTGTAGAATGATCTGCCACAGAAATAGGTTGAGGCTAAAACATTACATGTTTTTAAGATGGAGATAAATATAATTCTTGGGGGTAAAGGGATCAAAGAGATATGTAGCAAAAGCAGGAACTGAGTACTGAGTTGGATAATCGGTCACAATCATTTTGAATGATGATATTCATGTTTCTACCTTTCATCAGATGAATTCTGATTCACAAAAACATAGATGATCTGATCATTATAACATTGATGTGGACAGGATCTTGGTGTCTGCAAATGGGCTACATCTCTTGCATTGCAATACTTCATATATATTTTACTGACTGCAGAGTGCTTTGTTACACCCTCGGAAAAAGTGCTATATAAATGCAAATCCTTTGATTGTTTATTTTAAAACCTGATCATACATTTAACTTAGTTGTGTTTGGCCCTGTTGCATTCTAACCTGTAAATGGCTTCCAGTGAAACAACACCTCAATTGGAAAATTTCATTCATCTTTTCAAATCCCTTCATGGAATATCCACAAGGCTCTCTCTGTAATCTCCAATAGCCCTCTGAAAACCTCAAATTCATTCACATTCCCAATTCTAACCATTCCACCATGGCCACCTTGCCTTCATAAAGTCGTTCTGCATGGAAACAGATCCTTCCGTCTAACTCGTTCACGCCAACTCAGTATCCCAAACTTAATAAGTCCCATTTGTCTACGTATGGCCCTGAGCTCTCAAATTTCTTCCCAAAATCTCTTTGATATTTCATCTTCCTTTATATCATTCCTTAAAACATACCACTTTGGGTCAGTTGTCTGAATATTTCCTTATGCAGCTCAGTGTTAAATTCTGTTTGGTTATACCTGTGAAGTGCGTTTGGATGTTTTACAATTTAAAAGGTGTTAAATGAATTCAACAGTTGTTGTTGTTCCTGGGATCAGTGTCCTGACAGTGAGGTTAACCAATGCTGTGGGGGGAAAGCTGATACATTTAAATGTATTTGGCAAAGGAACAGCAATCAGGAGAGAGCAGCAGAGAGGAGAGAAGTAAACTGAGAGACAAGGAGCAACTGAACAAAGAATAGTGTGGAAGCGAAAAGAATTAGATGGAGGGGAAGTGCAAAGCCAACTAGCTTGGGTGTTAGTCTGTGTGGATTACAAACAAAATTAGTTACTTTACACTTTTTCATACATTTTCATGAGCACCAATGGCAACACGAGCATTTATTGCCAATCCCTAAATGCCCTTCAAGTGAGTGACTGAGTCATTTCAGAGGGCACAAATAGTTAACCAGATTGTTGTGAATCTGCAATCATAGGTGGACCAGACTGTGCAGGACAGGCAGATTTCCTTTCTATAGTAAACCTGGTGGCCTTTTAGAAAAATTAATAACAGTTTTATCACTACAACTATCAAGAGAAGCCTTGTATTCCGAATTTATTCATTGATTTTAAGCTCCAGAAGCCGCTGTGGTGGGATGTGAAGAGCAGTGGCCTTGAACTCCAGATTGCCAGTCCCATAACATTTACAATACCACAACATTACCTCCCTCCCTAGCAGGGATCTGGTTTTAAGATGGACAGGAATGGAAACTACAATATATACAAGACGGATAAGGAAGTGGAAAGGACAGAAGGGGGTGTGGCAGTCTTGAACAAGATAATACTTCTTCAATTCTCCCTTCACAGAACTTTCCAAAAATACTCGAGAAACACATGTAGACAGTAAAAGAAGGGTTGCAGAAGATTAGTATTAATTAAAAACATGCTGGAAAAATTAACAGGACTGGAAACTAACATACCCTCAGAGCCTGATAATCTACATCCCAGGGTTTAAAGAAAGCGGCAATGGGAATAGTGGATGTCGGTTGTAATCTTCCCAAATTCTAGATTCTGGAACAATCCTGGTCCATTGGTGAGTGGCAAATGTAACCCCAATATTTAAAAAAAGGAGGGAGAAAACCAGAAATTAGAGACTAGTTAGCTGAACAGGAGTAGTGGGGAAAATACTGGAGTTTATTGTAAAGGATGTGATAACAGAATACTTAGAAAATAACAACTGGATCACATAAAATCAACACGGATTTTTGAAAGAGAAATCATGTTTGACAAACCTACTGGAGTTTTCTGAGGACATAACCAGTCGAATAGATGAGAGAGAATCAGTGGATTTGGTGTATTTAGATTTTCGGAAGGCCTTTGATAAAGTTCCCCATAAAATCAAAGCAAAATCTAAGTATCTAGGATTAGAGGTAATGTTGTGGCATGGCCTGAGAATTGGTTCACAAACAGAAAACACACATAAATGGTTCTTTTCTGGAGTGGAAAGTAGTGAATAGTGAGGCATAACAGGAATCATTGCTTGGCCCCAGCTATTCATAATGTATATCAAAAATCTTCTCAATTTTGCCAATGACATAAATTTAGTGGGCTTCTGAGTGATGGGAGGATATAATGAGGTTTCAAGGTGGTTTAGACAAGTTGAGAGAATGGACAAATGTCTGGCAGATGCAGTGTAATGTGGATCAGTGTGAACCTGGCTATTTTGGTAGAGAACGGCAATGGAGAATATTAATAAAATGGTGATAAATCAAGAAATGTTGATGTACAAGGGGCCCCTGGGTGCAACATTCCTTGTCATTTCCTGTCCATGAATGGCTGCAGCTTCCAGGAGCAGAAGTAATGCGTCAACATGCCAAGTGACATATACAGAACTTCCCAGTAGCTGCTTAGAAGGAACATGGCCTGGATGTCCTTGCACAGCAGTCACAGAAACAAAGCATACAGATGCAGTAAGCAATAGGAAGGCAAACTGATTTCAGTACAGGAGTAAGCAAGTCTCATTGCAGCTCCTTGTGAGCCTTCACCTGGACTGTTATGTGCAGTTTTGACCTCATCTAAGTAATGATTTACTTCCTAATTAAAAGAAAAAGCAAAAGGTTCACTAGACTGGTTCCTGGATTGGCATATTTATTGTCTGAAGAAAGACTGGGTCAACTAGACTTGTCTTCACTGGAGTTTAGATGAACGACAGGAGGATGTCACTGAACCATACAAACTTTGAGAAGGGCTGGACAAATTAGATGCAGGGATGATACCTCATCTGGCATGGGGTCGAGAACTAGGGAGCATGGCCTCAGGATATGAGGTGAACCACGCTGGACTAAGATAAGAAGAAATTTCTTCACTCATTGGAATTTGCTCCCACAGAAGGAGGGAGGCCAAGTAACTCAATATATTTAAGAAAGAAATTGATTTTTGGAGGCTAATGGTATCAAAGGGGATGGAGAGAGATCTTAGTATGATCTTAAGATAGAGGATCAGTCATGAGCATGTTCATTGGCAACTGGGCTTTGTGGACAACATGTCCTATTCCTGCACCTCCTTTGTACATTCTCTAATTTTTATAATGTTTAAGATTTAACAGGAGGCAAAATACAAGTCAAAATCTGTTTGTGCTAAGGAATAGAAAGAAACAGCTGTTATTTTGCTGGGTGTTTACTGTAGACACTGAAATAAGGAGCAGCTAATGGAGCTCACCTGTATGGTAATTTCAGAGAATTTAGTGTAATGTAACAGTTAGTGTAATATCAGTAATAGTATGAGATTCCAATTAACCTAATTTTAGTCTGAGAGAAAATCCAGAATGGCGGGTAAGAGGATAATAATTTTTTTTTTCAATTCCATCCAGGAGAACTTCCTTAATTTGTGCAGTTCTGGACCAATGAGGACTGAAGCAGCACTGGATTTAGTTCCAGAAAGTGATATAGGATAATTGAAGTATCTTTGGGAGTAACTAGATAATGGCGATCAGAACATAAGGAGGTTCAATATGATTATGGAACAGGACAAGAAAAATTAGAGGTAAAATATATCAAACAGGAATAGAGTTAATTTGACCAATTTGAGAAGAGCTCGAGCATAGATTAGATTAGATTACATTACAGTGTGGAAACAGGCCCTTCGGCCCAACAAGTCCACACCGACCCGCCGAAGCGAAACCCACCCATACCCCTACATTTACCCCTCTGACTAATGCGCCTAACATTCTGGGCAATTTAGCATGGCTAATTCACCTGACCTGCACATCTTTGGACTGTGGGAGGAAACCGGAGCACCCGGCTGTGAGGCAGCAGTGCTAACCACTGTGCCACCGTGCCGCCCACTGAGTGCAGACAAAGAAGTGGTTAAGAACAGTGAATGAACATTGGCAGATCCTCAAGGCAAGAATATTTGAGCTCAGTCCAGACATACTGTCAAAGAGATACAAGTTGAGGCATCCAAAAATAGAGCTCCCAGAATGACAAAGTAAATGGAGCAAAGTTAATATAAAAAGAGAGAAAAGGATTTTTTTTGATAAAACAGAAAATAATTGAAAACCGATCACGATACAGAATGATTAAGGAAATTGAAAAATGATACAAAAAAGATGAAGAGGAGAATATCATTGGGTGACCTTAAAGGGAACTGCAAAATCTTTCATAAACAAATAATGAGTGAGAGAATACTTTAAAAAATGATGGGACCTTCGATTGTATAGGAAATAGGAATCAACAGATTACACAAAGAGGATTGGCACTGGTACAACAGACTGAATGGCCTCACTATGTGCTGGGAGAGATCGTCTGGGGATAGAAACTGGAGCATTCCAAATTCACATCACCATAACCATGAGCAGAGAGGTTTAAATTGGTAGCAGATTCCCAAACTACAGAACTATAATGATGCACTGAATGGCTTACTGCAGATCGCCATGTGAAGGTCAGCATGCATGGCCTGCTACAAGATTAAGACACAGGGGAGGCCCAAACCAAACAGACATGAGTCAATCTACCAAGGTAGTCAAGCTACTAGCAGCAGCAAGATAACTGTTGAGCACACTGCTGTCCGTCACTGAAATGCACTCAAGAAGCTCTTCAAAGGTCACCTCGGACTATCATGACTTTGCATCATTAAGGAACAGGAGCAGTTTTTGAATTTAGCATAACAGTTCCGGATCCTCTGTCATTCGAGAAAATAGCAATAGTAAACCAAAAGGCTTGGATTTTTGAAGAGCATTTCATGACCTCAGGGTGACCCAGAATGTTTACATTACGTGGTTTGAAATCATTGTGTTTCCTGAAATATGACAGTGGTCAATTTATGCACAGCAGGATTCCATAAACACCAATGTGCAAATAATCTATTTCAGTGACACAATGTCAACACCAGACAGACTTTTCCCCTGCTCTTCTTGCAAGTAATTTTACATCCACCTGAAACAGTAGACATGGAGAGGCTGGAATGGAATGAATTGCTGTTGAGGATGTAATCTGGTCTTATCAGGCTTGACAGCTTTAGACTCAAACTGGAAAACAAAGAGGTTCAGTGTGCAGGCTATCAGGAAATATCCTTGGCAGACAGAGTAACTGACTCTCTACTGCAAGAACTGGGCACCTGTACTGCTAGAGCATTTGTCAGTGACAGCCTATTATTAGCTTTGGAACGAGAAGTAATTTGTACATAAACTCAGGAAGCAGAGTTTACAGCTGTTCAAGATATTGGTAAGGTCATATTTTGAGTACTGTGTACAATTCTGGTCACCCTGCTGTAGGAAGGGTGTTATTAAACTGATGTTATGGACCAGACCAAACCCCCCCCCCCCCAAATAGATCAAGGAGGTACCTAGACCCTAACTTTTATCTAATTCAAAGATAAGCATAAAGGTGCTGTGTTCTAAATGTAATTCAACTGGTTACATTGTTTGGCTTTAAGCAAAACACACTTTATTCTTGCCCCCATAGTTCAAAAAACAGACAAAAGGAAGAAGAATTGGTGTAACTTTAACTCTATTGGAAAATAGACAACAGAATAATTGATTATTTAACAACTAAACAGCAACAGTTCCAATATAGTAACATGACTGGAAATTCAGTCAAACAGATTGCTGCCAGAATCGCACGTGAGACAGAGAGAATCCAAGCTTTTGCCTTTAGCATAGAGAAGAAATTCTGGGGTAGAGGAAGAGAGCATGAGAGAGAGCCAACTTCAAAACCCCAACAATCACTGAAAGATAAACTAAAACCCTGGTTCTGTTGGAACCTGACTCTACTCATTCAGTCTGCTTCTATTGTCCTAATGTTATTTTAAAAAACCTAAGGCTTCACAAACTATTTAGTTGATTGGCTTGGAACATTCTACTCAGTGCCTCTGTCTCAACCTCTCTTCATTTTGAAAAAAAAGACAAGATACACCTCTTAACGCCACAGTATTGTTATCCTGAAAAGGTGCAAGAAAGATTTACAAGGATGCTATGAAACCTGGAAGGCTCGAGTTATAAGGAGAGGTTGGTTAGGATGGGTCGTATTTCCACTGGTGCAGAGGAGGCTGAAGAGGTTTATAAAATCATGAGGGGAATAGATAAGGTGAATAGCCAAGGTCTTTTACTCAGGGTAGAGGAGTCCAAAACTAAAGGGCATATTTTAAGGTGAGAGGAGAAAGAGGGACCTTAGGGGCAACTTTTCAGAGGGTGGTGCATATATGGAACGAGCTGCCAGAGGAAATGGTAGAGGCAGGTACAATTACAACAGTTAAAAGACATTTGAACAAGTACACTGCTAGGAAAGGTTCAGAGGCAGATGGCCCAAATGCTAGCAAATGGGACTAGTTCAGTTTAGGAAACTGGTCAGCATGAACACTTGGACCGACCAGCCTGTTTCTCCGCTGTATGACTCTATAACTCCAATGTGAAGCACTTAGAGATCTAGTGGCTGTGACAACTCAATATCAATGAAAGTTGTTTCTGTCATTTCAACTTCTGCAGTTTGCTTGTAGCCCTTGAAGATTAGCTCATCAGAATTCAATTTCAGTTCATACATTCAATCTGTATTTCACCATTCAAATACCGACAGTGGGGTTCCATGGTAACTGACGCTTTGGAGGATTAGTCTGTCTACCTACTGATGGTTCAGTTACAGGAAACAAATAAGGGAAATTTCAACAATTAAAAACGTTAATGAGTCACCACTCTTCAATGAAATCACTGACCTATTCGGCCATAACACTGTCAAATATGGTGACATGCACTCTCACAGTTCAAAAGAGGAAACTGAAGCTGGTGAAAGAATCACTGAAATGCACTTTTCTATATTCCTGTTTTACACAGTGACGTTTCATTCTTGCACTAATCTGGAATGTCTCTAAATTCTGTTGTGTTGGTGTAGGTTGATAATGGGTCAGATACTGCAGTCACCAATGGTACAGAGGAACACTTTCAGATTGTCATCATTAAAGTTCGGTTAGAGACAAAAAAAAACTGCAAATGCCGGAATCCAAGGTACACAAGCAGGAGACTGGAAGAACACAGCAAGCCAGTCAGCACCAGGAGGTGGAGAAGTCAATGTTTTGGGTATAACCCTTCTTCATCACTAAAGCTCAAGCAGAGATGAATACAGCAGCACAAAAAATGGGCTGTTTACTCTAAATATTTGCCTCTATTAAATCTTTATGTAAACATTGGGAAAACTTCTGTCAGGACGTTCAAAGCAGAAGCAGGCTTTGTCGCACAAAATGCACAGGTGAATTCAGAGACAAAGGGATCAGGGCCTATCGACAATTTAACACCTCTAACAAACAAACTACCCCTTAAGACAAAGGTAGGAGTTCATAAATCTCTGTTCCAGATTAATCCTGTTCATCCCTTGGAATTTTTTAACCTAGTTTACGATGAATAATGAAAAGGATAATGGAACAGCAGGGAGAGAAACAGGCATATGAAAACTTTGTCCAAGATCCGGAATAGAAGGAGGCCATTCACCACCTTGTACAAGACCGACCATTCACTCAGATCACATCTCAGTGTCTCTGAATATCTCAGACAAATAAAAAAACTGTCAATCTCACAATTAACAATTTTATATTCAAATTTTAACAGAAGCAGAATTGCCACCTGGACATCTAAGAGTCCCAAACTTCTATCACCATCTGTGTATAAAGAAGTGTCCTACTTTCTCCCCCGAAAAGATCTGATTCTCATCCTTAGACCATGCACACTAAAGCTAGACTCTCTGTCTATACCAGAAGTAATTTATTAGAATCTACCTAAGCTATTTTCCTGAATATTATGAAACCCTTGATAAAATCACAGCTTAAATTTCTTAATTCTGGGCAAATAAAAGCCAATCCTACTCTCAACGAACTGGTGCAGGCAATTGGTCTGAGCCAAATGGTGGCCTTCTCACCATAACACTTGTGTGACTGTCAAATTCTTCCTCATAAATTCAATTCTTGGGGTACACATACTATTCTGGTAAATCTATGCTGCATTTCCTTCAATGTTAAGATATCCCTCCTTCATGCAGCTGAAGCACTTTTATTTTCTCTTCTTCCAGTCATTGAGATACAAAGGCCAGCATTCAATTTGCATTTTTTGATTATTTTCTGGACACATTGGTTCCACATTGGTTCTCTCTGCACAACTGAAAATTTTCAAATCATTCAATCAATTTACCTGTAATGACAGAATAACTAATTTCCTAATGATAGATGCCGGTTTATCATTTACTGGATATTTTTAAATCTTTTCTCAAGTATTAGAATGACAGGCGAATTTCAATTGAAAGGAATGGATGCTGAATAAAGGAAACTTGTCCCTCTGTTTGCAACACAATCCATTCACATTGTGTTCAGTGGAGTTTGGATTGGGAGAAAGGAGAGAGTAATGACAGAAAGCAGCTATAAAGGGTTAAAATTACCACTTCCTGCACAGAGTCACACCCACACAATTATCTCCATTAACAACTACAATCCTATTTCTTCATAGAAGGATGGGTAAAGTAAGGACTGTGTGTCAGTCACCTGTACTACATGCACAGGAGAAAGAGAGAGAGAGAGAGAGATGGGATCACAGGCAGGCAGAAAGCAAGAGAGGCAGATGGAAATTGTGACAGCATAGCAGATGGGAGAGTGAGAGACAGAATAGTAGGGGCTCAGAGAGAGTGATACACAGAGCGAGAGAAACAGGGAGGGTTAAGTGCAGGAGGTTTTTTTTTCTCAAATATGTGCAGTGACAAAGGGTAGGGAGGCAGAAATTATTTGATTTGTTATTGTCACGTACCAAAATGCAGCAAAAATGATTGTTTTGCATGCTATCCAGGCAAATCATATTTTACATCAAGAATAGAACAGAATGCAGAATATAGTCCTACAAAATTAAGAAATGAAGCACCATATTAAGAGGCAAGATAAAAAAGACATGATTTATTGGCATATATCGAGGGAGATATAGTGAAAAGTGTTCTGTTGCCACAATCTGGCACCATTTTGAGGTACAAAAGAATTAGAAGAAAATACTTAAATAGAGTGCATCTTCATTGCCAGGGTCCTAAACATGGCTTCAGGTCTTCTGTAAGGTCCCATCTCCTAGCCTATCACAGCCAGGAGCCCACCACTCCAGGCATGGACACTGCTACAGTTCAGTCAAAAAAGTAAGGCGATAACATCAAGTTGTGATCAGCAACATGGGGAATGTAGTGCCAGTAGTTTTCAGTCTCGAGAGCCTGCACCCATGAACATAATACATGCAGCAATGTTCTCCTCTGCAGCCTGTTCTGTTGCTCGATTCCAGAAGTCCATGTATCAGGCCTACGAAGCCAGGAGTCCCCATTCTGCCATTACTGCAGTTGATGTTCTGTCCCCATGCCAGGAGACCATGCATTGGCATCCGGAGCCAACAGTCACCGGTGACACACCGCTATGGCCTCCCCACATTGTCAGGAAGATGAAGAAAAAGAAAGAATAAAAAAGATCAAAAGGAGAGAGAGAAAAAGAATACTGCTGGCCGAGAGCAGCCAGGCTCAGCCCAAATACTACCTACCATGCGAGGAAAAAAAGACGATAAAGTAAATACTGCCGAAAAAAGAAGAAACGAAAATGTGACAGAGAAGGAAAAAGTGACAGTGCAAGTACTGACCCTCTGACAATGTAGCACTCCCTCAGTACTGTCCCCCAGAAATGGATGCGTGCCTGAAGTAGGACTTGTCGACCTGCATTGTATTCCCAGGTTTCTGTTATGGTGATTCCCAATATTGTGTGTTGAAGGCAAAAATGTCACTGACAGATGCATGTAGGCACATAAGCACATACGTCATGGCCACATCTCTGCACAGTTCAATCAAAAGAATAGAGTAATAACAGCAAGACATGGAAATATAGTGCTACTAGTTTTTAGTGATGAGAGCCTGCACCCAAGAATATATGCACCAAGAACTCTTCTCTGCAGCCTGCTCTGTTACACTATCAGTTAAATAGAACGAGATTCAAATGGAACAGCAAAATTGTTATAGTGCATGAACCCAATCAACTGGTCAAATCCAATGGCAACTCACTTCCCGATCATCTCCCCATTAAACCTGCAAATATTTTGTCACTCTGAAAATGGAATTTGAATCTACATCCACCTTGCTCTCAGTGCATATCAAATCTGAATGATATGTTGCATACATGTTGTTTTCCTTTGGGTTTTTTTTGCCAATCACTTAAATTAGTGTCCTTTGGTTCTCAACATTTCTGCCCATGGGAACATTCTGCCCTCTTCTGTTGAGGCCTGTCAATCAAATTCCATACTCCTCTCAAACATTGCTTCTCTGTGAGGAACAGTCCCATCTTCACCAATCTCTACAGGAGTCAAGTTCCTCTATCTCAGATCCAATCATGTGAGTCTTGTCTTTACTCTTGCCAATGAATCCTTCCAAAAAACAAGTGCCCAGAATTGGACACTGCGCTTCAGTTGAGGCCATATTAGTGCTTTATACATGTTACATAGAATTTCCTAGATTTTGGACATGCTTCTCCTAATTATTAAGCCCAGTATCTTTGGCCTTTATTTACCAACTTCTCAGTATGTCCAAATTTACACCCAGATCTTTCCACTCCTGAAGTTCTTTTAAATTTGACCCAACATTTTATATTCTCCTCTCATTTTTCCACCCAAAGGTTAATGACTCAATTTTGTAATGGTTTTATCTGCCTTATTTCCACCCATTCCATCACTGATGTCCTCTCATAGCCCATCACTATCTTTCTCAAGAGTTCACAAAGCTTGCAAGTTTTATACCATCCATAAATTTTGAAATTGTGCCCTGTACACCCAAATCTAAG
Source organism: Chiloscyllium plagiosum (assembly GCF_004010195.1). Classification (NCBI taxonomy): domain Eukaryota; kingdom Metazoa; phylum Chordata; class Chondrichthyes; order Orectolobiformes; family Hemiscylliidae; genus Chiloscyllium; species Chiloscyllium plagiosum. Next base: position 14,954,548 of record NC_057751.1, on the reverse strand, counting down.
TCATAATCTGAAGAAAGCAGGGGTCCCAGCTTAAAACCCTGCAGAACTCCATTCTATACTAGGAGAGCCAAAATAGCAAGGAAGTTAAAAACAGACAATAAGAACTTCTTTAAACATAGTAAAAGGAAGTGAGGTGTCAAAGTGAACATAGGTCCCTTAGAAAATTAACCTGGGGAAATGGTTACTGGAAGGGCAGGAAATGATACATGAGTTAAGCAGATATTTTGCATCATTCTGTACAGTGGAAGATATTTCAAACTCCCATTAATATGAAAGAACACAAGGGAGAAATTAAGTACTATCATCATCACTAGAGAAGTAGTATTAGACAAGCTAATGGAGATGAAAGCAGATAGGTTCCCTGGTCCTGATGGCTTACTTCCAAGGATGCTGAAGAGGTAGTTACTGAGATAGTGGATGTATAGGTTGTAATTTTCCAAAAATTCTTGGATTCTGGAGAAATACCAAAGGATCAGAAAACTGCCAATGTGACAATCCTATTCAAAAGAACAGATGGAGGCAAAAAGCAGTTAGCTCGAGGCCGATTAGCCTGACATCTGTTGTTGGAAAAGTATTGAGATCAATTTTTAAGGAAATCATAGCAGGACACCTGGAAAATCATTATCTAATCAAGGAGGGTAAGCAGGGCTTCATGATATGGAAACTATGTCTGACTAATTTATGAGAACCTTATTCAGAATTCTCAAACAGAGAGGGAAACCAGTAGATGTGTTGTATTTGGACTTCCAGAAGGCAAAAGATTCCAAAAGATTAAGTCAAAAGAGCACACACTGTTGGAGGTAGTATTTTGACATGGAATTCAAAATTGGTTAATGGGCAGGTAACAGCGAGTGGGGAAAGGGGGTTCTTTTTCAGGTTGGCAATCTGTGACCAATGGAGTCAGGGATCAGTGCTGGGAACACAACTGTTTAAAAAATATATTAGTGAATTTGAAGGGGGAAAGAAATGAATGTTCTGTAGCCAAGTTTACAGACGACACAAAACTAGGTGGAAAGGCAGGTTGAGAGAGGGGGATACAAACAGTTCACAGAGTGATATTGAGAGGTTAAGCAAGTAAGCAAAATGTTGGCAATGGGGTATAACATGGGAAAATGTGAAGTTGTACATTTTGGAAGGGGGAACAAAAGAACAGTGTATTATTTAAATGGAGAAACACTGCAAAAGGTTGCAACACAAAAGACACTTAGGGCACTTAGACTGACAGTCACACAGCATGGAAACAGACCCCTCAGTCCAACCAGTCCATGCTGTATATAACTCCAAACTGAACTAGTCGCACCTGTTTTCCCCTGACCCATACCCCTCCAAACCTTTCCTATTCATTCAAATATCTTTTAGGCGTTGTAACTGTGCCCATATCCTCTGGAAGTTCATTCCACATGTGAGCAACCTACTGTGTAAAAATTTGCTGTTCATCTTTTTTATATCTTCTCCTACCTTAAAAAAATGCACCCTAGTCTTGAAAATCCCCTATCCGAGGGAAAAGACAACTACCATTAATCTATCTATACCCCTCATGACTTGATAAACTTATATAAAGTCACCTCTCAACCTCTTACGCTCCAGTGAAAGAAATCCCAGCCTATCTTTATCATTCAAATATTCCATATCCTGAGCACAAAACACAGAAAGCTAGCACAAAGATGCAGCAGGTAATCAGGAAGGCTCATGGAATGTTGGCTCTTATTTCAAGCAATTTGGTCGATAATAGGGAGGAAGTCCAACTGTAACTGTACAAGATTCTGGTCAAATCATATCTGGAGTACTGTGAGTGGTTTTGGTCCTCTCATTTAAAGGAAAGATATCATTTAAGGAGCGATTTCATTGGAGGCAGTTCAGAGGAAGTTCACTCGGATGATCCCTGGTATGGAGGGATTGTCTCATGAGCAAAGGCTGAACAGGTTGGGACTCGACTCGCTGGAGTTTCGAAGGATGAGACGTGATCTCATTGAAACACAGGATTCTTAAAGGACTTAACAGAGTGAATGCTACTATCCCTTTTAATCCATGATCTTTAGCTTTACTGACCAACTAATTACATGGTATTTCATCTCATCTCTTTTAGAAGGCGATGTGTTGCATTATCTTAATTACTCAATGTGTTATCTCACGAAGTAACTTGAACAATTTATTTGCCCTTAGCAAATCCATGCTGCTGCATTACTTCACATTTGTCCAAGTGACTGTTCATTTTAACCTGAATTATTGTTTATTATGGAAGCAAAATGGGAATGATAGCCAGCAGAAACAAATTCTGCTGTTCATTGGAAAAAAAAGAGGAACAGGAGGTGGCCATTCAGCCCTTGGAACCTATTCTAGTGTCCAATCAAATCATGGTTAATCTGACTCTTACCTCCCTTTACCCACCCTGGTTCTGTATCCATGAATACCTTTTTTTAAGGGGTATAATGGCAATATCATTGGATAAGTGATCCAGAGGCCCAGGTTAATGCTCTTTGGGCACTGGTTCAAATCCAACCATGGCAGTTGGTAGAATTTAAATTTGATGAATAAAATCTGGATTTGAAAGCTGGTTTCAGTGTGGAGGCCATGATAATTATCATTGATTAAGTCATCTGTTTCATTAATGTCCTTTCAGGAGCAAAATCTGCTGTCCTTACCTGGTCTGATCTATATGTGACTCCAGACCCATAACAATGACTTTTAACTGTTTCCTTAAGTGGTCCAATAAACCACTTAGTTCAAGCACTATCAAGGCTCAGCAACAGAGGCTGATCTTGTCAGCAATGCCAACATCCTATGAAAGATTGAAAAAAAATACAAAAGTCTGTCAATCTCAATTCTAAAATGTTCAATTGAACTTCAGCTTCCAAAGCTTGTCAAGAGGGATCATTCCAGATTTCCAACCCTTCCCCGTTCCCTACTTTGTGAAGAATTGCTTCCTGATGGCATTCCAAATGGCTTGGCTCCAATTTTAAGATTATGCCACAAATCTTTATGTGTTCTCAATAATTACATAAATCGCACATTTGTATCAGGCCCATCACATTGAAATGTCTGAAATCACACCAGAAGGTCTTCAAGAATTAGAGTTCAAGAATTCGAACTGCTCCACCCAATCAAGATATCGAGATCACTTATATGATACAGGCCACTGTCGAGGAGTATCCCCTGACTAACTTGAAGGCTGGCTTAAAAAAGCTCCATCTTGCCATTGCCAAGGCTATTGCTTAGCTCAACGATGACATACATTCTAAATAAATAATTGCCTTGAGCATGTGGTCATGAATCACATTCTTGACCTCCTGCAAAGGATTGTCTTGGTATAACACAGACATGGACAAGTTTTGGGTTGTCAGGAGGTGAGTTATTCACTGCAGGATCCAGCCTTTGAATTGCTCTTGAAGCCACAGGATTCAAATGGCTGATTCAGTTTAATTTCTCGTCAATGGTAACCCCAGGATGTTGATTCAGTAGTGGTAACGCAATTGAACACCAGTGAGCAGGGGATGAAGAAAGGAAGAATTTAAATTCTCTCTCTCACCGGAAACCTTACACTTGCAGTGCAAAGATTATTTGCTATTTATCAAGCTAAGCCAGAATCTTGTCCAGGTCCTGATATAAGTGGGCACTGGGAATCAGTTTAGCTCAGTTGGCTGGATTGTCGGTTTGCAGAGCAATGTGTTGCCAACAGCATGGATTCAATTCCCATCACTGGTTTGAGGTTACAATGAAGGACTCTCCTTCTCAACCTCTTCCTTTGCCTGAGGTCTGGTGACCCTCAAGTTAAATCATCACCAAGCACCTCTCTCTCCAATGAGAGCAGCCCCTGTGGTCTGGTAAGACTATGGCGACACAACAACAATAAGTGGGCAATGATTGTTTCTGAGGTCTTGCAAATGGTACTGAACATCATTTGTTTGTGACCATCCCTACGCTTGATCTTATGATGGAAGGAAAGTCAATGAAACAGCTGGAGATGGTTCGACCAAGGATTTTAGGACTCTTACAAGGGTCTTGTGGTAGCTGGCCAGGACACCCAGGTTCAAGTCCCACCTGCTCCAGGTGTAGTAACAATTTTTTTTAAATTCATTCTCAGGATGAAGCCTGGTTAGGGCAGCAATTATTGGCCATCCCTAATTTCCCATTCCATAAGACCAAAAGACATAGGAGCGGAAGTAAGGCCATTCGGCCCATCGAGTCCACTCCACCATTCAATCATGGCTGATGGGCATTTCAACTCCACTAACCCGCATTCTCCCCGTAGCCCTTAATTCCTTGTGACATCAAGAATTTATCAATTTCTGCCTTGAAGACATTTAGCGTCCCAGCCTCCACTGCACTCTGTGGCAATGAATTCCACAGACCCACCACTCTCTGGCTGAAGAAATATCT
>NC_057751.1:14877397-14948097 GCF_004010195.1 Chiloscyllium plagiosum | reverse complement strand
ACTGTGTCCTCAATTTTATCCACAAACTCCCGCCATTTTTGCTCTACTGTCTTCCCAGCTAGGCTCTGCTTCCAGTCTATTTTCGTCAGTTCCTCTCTCATGCCCTCATAGTTACCTTTATTTAACTGTAACACCATTACATCCGATTTTGCCTTCTCTCTTTCAAACTGCAGACTGAACTCTACCAAATTATGATCGCTGCTTCCTAAGTGTTCCCTTACTTTAAGATTTTTTATAAAGTCTGGTTCATTACATTCATTCGGGTCAGTTAAGAGTCAATCGCATTGCTGTGGGTCTGGAGTCACATTTAGTTCAGACCAGGTAAAGACAGCAATTAGATGAGATTACTTACAGTGTGGAAATAGGCCCTTCGGCCAACAAGTTCACACCGACCCTCCAAAGAGTAACCTCACCCATACCCATTTCTGTCTGACTAATGCACCTAACACGATGGGCAAATTAGCATGGCTAATCCAACTAACCTACATATCTTTGGACTGTGGGAGGAAACCGGAGCAAACCCGCACAAGATGGCAGTTTCCCTCCCTCAAGGACATTAGTGAACCAGATGGGATCTTTCAGACAATTAACAATGCTTTCACAGTCATCATTAGACTTCTAATTCCAAAGTTTTATTGAATGCAAATTCCACCATCTACCTTGGTGGGATTCAAATCCAAGTTTTGAAAACATTGTCTGTGTCTCTGAATTAATAATCTATCAATAATACCATTAGGCCGTCAGCTCCCCTATATGTATCAACAGTTATTTAGAAAATATCTACCCTGTAGCATAGCCCTGGGAAGGACTCCAGCAAGGAGCTTCTTCAATGATGTCCTCGAACAAAGATAATTGGCTCCAACAAATATAACAGTACTTCTCCCTCCACCTGCACACACACAACATGGATGCTGGAGAAAAATAAGTACGACCGCTGTTTGGCAGTAGTGTGGGAGTGAAATTAAAAAAAAAGGTAAAAATACAATAATACTTCTGTGTGCCAGGTAGGACATCAACGAATGGAGAATGTTCCGTTAACTTCTATTTTGGAAGGTTTCCTTGATGCAATGTCAGTCATATGCTGCCTTAATGTCAGGAGCAGTCATTCTCAAATTCACTTTTGATTTCAATCCATGTGCACATTTCGAGCAAGGCGGCAATGTGAACTGGAGCCAAATGGCCCTGGTGGAATCCTAATGAAACATTGGCAAGAAGATTGATTATTGGTGAGGACATGCCATTCAACAGCACTGTCATTGAATCACTGAAGAGTGTAGCACAGCCATTCAGCTCAAGTTTGTGCCAGCTCTTTTGAAAATCCAGTTACTCCTATTCCCCGTTCCTTAACAATAGTCCTCAAATATTTTGTCCAAGTAACTATCTCATTCTCTTATGAAGAAAACTATCGATTCTGTTTATACCAGACCCTAAGACTGTCCATTTCAAACCCTAAACAGTTATTGCAAAAAGATTTTTTATTATGTTCTCTTGTTCGTTACTTTAAATATGGCCATGTGGTCACTGAATCATAGAGATATACAGCATGGAAATAGACCCTTCTGTCCAACTCGTCCATGCCAACCAGATATCCTAAATTAATCTAGTCCCGTTTGCCAGCACCTGGCCCATATCCCTCCAAACCTTTCCTATTCATATACCACCACCTTTGCAACTCCACACCACCACCTTCTACCTTCAAGCCAGTTCTGTATCTAAACTGATAATTCTCCCTGTATCCCATGAGATCTAACCTTGCTAACCAGTCTGCCATGAGGAACCTTGTCAAATGTCTTACTGAAGTCCATAGAGATCACATCCACCGCTCAGCCCTCATGAAATAAAACACAAAGAGGACTGAAGAAGTAACAATCAAATTAGTGAGACATGATTTCCCACACACAAAGCCATGTTGACTATTCCTTATCAGTCCTTGCCTTTCCAAATATATGTAAATCCTGTTCCTCAGGATTCCCTCCATCAATTTGCCAACCACCGATGTCAGGCTCACCGGTCTATAGTTCCCTGGCTTTTCCTTGCTAACTTTCTGAAATAGTGGCACGACATTAGCCAACTTCCAGTCTTCCCACACCTCACCTGTGACTATTGATGATACAAATATCTCAGCAATAAGCCCAGCAAACACTTCCCTGGCTTACCACAAGATTCGAGGGTACACCTGATCAGGTCCTGGGAATTTATCCACCCTTATGCACTTTAAGACAACCAGCATCTTTACTTTTCAAGATGTCACCATCTATTTCCCTACATTCTATATCTACCATGTCTTTTTCCACAGTCAACACTGATGCAAAACACTCATTCAGTATCTCCCCAATCTTCTGTGGTTCCACACACAGGCTGCCGAGCTGATCTTTGAGGGGCCCTATTCTCTCTCTAGTTACCCTTTTGTCCTTCACATATTTATAAAATCCCTTTGGATTCTCTTAACCCTATTTGCCAAAGATAAATCGTGACCCTTTTTGCCTTCCTGATTTTCCGCTTAAGTATACTCCTATTGCTTTGACACTCTAAGGATTCACTCCATCTCTGTTGTGTATACCTGACAAATGCTTCCTTCTTTTTCTTGACCAATACTTCAATTTTTCTTGTCTTCCCGCATTCCCTATACCTACCAGCCTTGCCTTTCACCCTAACAGGAACATACTGTTTCTATACTTTCATTACCTTATTTTTGAAGGCTTCCCATTTTCCAGCTGACCCTTTACCTGCAAACATCCATCTTCAGCCTTTTTAAAAAATGTAATTTTTGCAATGTTTTATAATTTCAAATAACTACTAATGCACTGTTAGCTTTCCCTGCCAATAGCTATGACAACCGATGACACATTCCATCAATTTGTTAAAGATTGAGCAGACGCTTATGAGGGTTGGGGGTGGTGGCAATTGACCAAGGTGGGTTTGTTTTGCTTTTAGTGCACAAGACCTACCTGGACAACTTTCCATGTCGTCAGTGTAGCAGCTGGACTGGAACAGTTAATTCCAAAACACAAGTGCTTAGCACTATTATTGGAACATTGACAGTGCCCATAGCCTTGGTTGTAACAATACCTTCTCCAAATTTGAGGAAAGACATTCTGGCTATTGAGGGAGTGCAGCGTAGGTTCATGAGGTCAATTCCCAGAATGGCGGGACTATCTTACGTTGAAAGATTGGAGCGACTGGGCTTGTATACCTTTGAGTTTAGAAGGCTGAGAGGGGATCTGATTGAGATGTATAAGATTATTAATGGATTGGACACTCTGGAGGCAGGAAGCATGTTTCCGCTGATGGGTGAGTGCCAAACCAGAGGACACAGTTTAAAAATAAGGGATAGGCCATTTAGAACAGAGTTGAGGAGAAACATCTTCACCCAGAGACTGGTGGGTGTGTGGAATGCTCTCCCACAGAAGGCTGTGGAGGCCAAGTCTCTGGATACTTTCAAGAAAGAGTTGGATAGAGTTCTTAAGGATCCTTGATACTCTAAGGATTCACTCCATCTCTGTTGTGTATACCTGACAAATGCTTCCTTCTTTTTCTTGAAAGGGTTATGGGGATAAGGCAGGAATAAGATACTGATTGAGGATGATCAGCCATGATCATAATGAATGGTGGTGCTGACTCGAAGGGTAGAATGGCCTTCTCCTGCACCTATTGTCTATTCTCTAAACTGTGACTGCCTGATATCAGACTGACAAACAGGAATGCATTGGCAATCAGCGATGTCAAGACGTATTTGCAGACTGAGAGACAAGGGCAGAGTAACAGAATAAGATAGAAAGGCATACTAGTAGACTGAGACACAGCAACACTAGCAGACACAGACAGATTTGCAGAGTGAGACATTGACAAATAGGGTGACACTGGCAAATGGGAGACTCAGGGACCACTGGCAGGCTGACAGAGGGGGAAACCCACTGGCAGGCTGAGACACTGACAAATAGGAACCCACTGGCAGGCTAAGAGGTATGGCCACACTGCAGACTCTGATTCTGGGAATCACTGGCTGACTCAGACAGGACACATTGACAGAGTGAAAAAGTTCACTGTCACTTCCTGTGAACCTTCCCTCTGGATACGCTGAATTTGAAATCAAAACAAACCAATAAGCCCTTTGACCGTTTTCCCTTGTGCATACACAGTAGGCGGTGATTTTCTCCGCAGTGATTTACAGTAAACCAGGGATGAAGTGGAGACTTAGTCCAATCCTGGGAAAAGAGGAAAGTGCAAAGTGAGGTGGGGGAAATGAAAGGGTCGCTTACCCTAAGCACGCTGCGGGCTCAGGTCTTTCTGTGTGTCTGCTTCGCTTTTTCTGGCAGCTTCGGAACAGAGGGTTTGGATTTGATCCTTTTCCAAGGTGGTGCCTCTGATCGGTTCTGCTGCCCTCCTCGAATTGCCCCCGGAATGTTTGTAATTCTCCCCAAACTCAACTTCCGGGTTCCTGCCCGAGGAAATGTCATCACATGGTAAACGCACGCTAGCAAACGAAACTAATCCGGGTTAAACTTACTGGCCAGCCTAAACTAACCCGGTTCACATCAAACAACTCGAGCTAACTAAAATAGTCTATATTAACAAATCCGGGTTAATTATTCAACTAATCTGGTCTGTTTCCACCAAATCCGGCAAGCTAAAATCATCCCGATTAACTAAATAAAATCAGAACAAAATGTGGGTGCGAGAATCAGAACAAAAATTGCTGGAAAAACTCAGCAGGTCTGGTTGCATTTGTGGAGAGAAATCAGAGAATTATTCGAGGAAGGGTCACTGGACCCGAAATGTTAACTCTAATTTCTCTCCACAGATGCTGCCAGAGGCGCTGATTTTTTTCCCCGTAATTTCTGTTTTTGATCCCAACGAATGAAGGCCAACCAAACTCCCTGCAGGAGCGAAATTACTGCTGTGGCTCTGGTTACCTGGGTTACCTGATTTAATCCCAATCTAACTGGTATTTAAACTAACTCAGAAGAGGTAAACTCACCCGGATTATCTGAATCGACACTCTTCTGCTCACCCAACCATTTCCAGGCAGCAAAGGCTTGGCCTAAGGTAGATTCTTAATGTTTGTAAATGTGTTCAGTGTGAGGCCTGTCATGTATCTCCTACTAATTTCAAACTACCAGGCCAACATTATTATTACAGGAGGAAATAATGCTTAGATACCTGACTGTTGCAAAATCTATTCAGTTACTAGATTGATTGAGGAGCTCGTTAACCCTGACTCACAATCTCCCAAGTATAAACAGGGCCAGGCTCAACATGGTTGGCCTTTAATGTCCGGTTGTACCTCCCTGCACTGTACGCCACCTGGCTAAAACATTACCGTTTGACAGTTGAAGTCACCACAATTGTGGGTTTCCTCCAGGTACTCTGGTTTCCTCCCACAATCCAAAGATGTGCAGGTCAGGTGAATTGGCCATGCTCAATTGCCCCATAGTGTTAGGTGCATTAGTCAGGGGAAAGTAGGGGAATTGGTCTGGGTGGGTTGTCCTTCAGAGGGTCAGCATGGACTTGTTAGGCCAAAGGGCCTGTTTCCACTGGAGGAAATCTAATCTAGTGAAGTGTGAGAATAATTACCATACCAATGATGAAAGTGTGGAAGGTCTTCGGCCACCTGCATGATCTGGACAGTGCGTGCCTGACAAGATCCACACCATTGGTCTACAGAGATCATGCTGCAACCGGAAACAAAAAAGGATATTCTTTATTCTCTTCTTACTCAGATGTTGCGTTCTGCTATGAAACAAAGAAGCCAAATTAGCAATCAATGTATTTGTGATTTCAAATAAACCTGGTGTCATCTGACTTCTAAATAATTTATGACTGGGGCAAATGAGGGATATTGTAATAATACATTGGTTAGTACTCTGTTGTGGCTGCAGTGACCTCAGTTTGATTAAAAGTCAAACTGAATAGCTTATGTTCCTGGAGATGGTTGTTGAGGTCCTGCAGCTGATCCATTGTGAAGTGTTGGTGATGGATCACGCTTCTTGCAACTCACAAACCAGCGACTCCACCAACACAATGTCACAAGGCAGTGGATTCCTGATGAAGCGCTCCTGCCCAAACATCGATTTTCCTGCTCCTCGGATGCTGCCTGACCTGCTGTACTTTTCCAGCACCACTCTAATCTTGACGGTGGTTCATTAATAGCTGAGGTGATGTTCAAAGAAGCTAAAAAAAACGGATACCAACAATGGCATTTAGGTGAAATTTAGCTTTAAAGGGAGAGGAGAGAGATGCGAAGGGGGAGAATTCCACAACTTAAGGCCTTGAGAACAGGTTTTTAAAAGAGAAAAGAGAGATGTAACAGGAGAGAATTCCTGAAATCAAGTTTGTCCATGGTGAAATAAAAGGAGGAGAAGGAGATGAACAGAAACCGAATCTATTTGGCAAGTGACTTCCAATAGATTCAAAGTTGATCATTGACTTATTGAGAAATCATAAAGGTAATGTGCCAAATTATAATGGTGTTAGAAATATATCAAGTAATGGTTATTAGTAAGTTCTACCTATAGCAGAATTAGGTAGCTTACTCATTGAACCAGTGGGTAACCAGTGTCCCTGAGTCAAAAGCTCTGAGTTTGAGTTCTAATCTCAGGTGATTGAATGAATGGAGATCCCCTTATATCTCAGGGGTTTTCATTGTTCCATACCCAGCCCTCATTTAGTAACATTTTCTGACAGAACAGAAAGCCAGACCACTGCAAGATGTGGTTGACAGTGTGAGTACACAACACAGTCACACTTTAACAGACCACAACCCCAGTCTCATTCCTGCCCATATTAAGCAAAGAAATATTGCTGTAGCATTGTCTCTACTTTGATGATGACTAACATGTAAATGTCCAATCAGTGAGTTACTAGGACTACTCATGATACAACCATCTCCGCTTCTTCCGCTCCATCTCCGGTAACCTGTTAATGAGCGTAGTGATTGATGATAGTGCTGCAAGAAAATTGAGACAACTGGATGAGGTGGCAGGAAGAAAGAGGACTTTTCAGAGAAGCTGCAGTAGAAAGAGTGCAAGAGAAAGGGGTATGCAGTTTATCCTGCAGAATAAAGACTTCATGCCAAAGGAGAATGAAAAGGGAAATTTATCCTTCCAAGCGACAGAGAGAGACCACTGACTGTCAAGATCTTAGGACTGCAGCATTGTCCCTGTGTGGCTCAGTTGATAGCCTTCTAACTGCTGAACTAAAAGGTTGTAGATTCAAGTTCCAGCAACTACAACAGAGGTACTGGGCTGATATTCCAACAGTACTGAGAGAATACTGCTGTCAGAAGGTCAGTTTTGAGGGCTTGCTGCTCTGTTGGAGGAGTAATATTAAGAGTGTTACACACTTGGAGGATCAGTATCTAGCCAACACTACAGTGTCGAAGGGAGTATTAAGGGAGATCTGCTCTACTGCAGTGACAGTACTCAATGAATGCTGCACCGTTACAGGAGCAGCATTGAGGGAGCACACAACCATTGTAAGTGCAGAAACAGAAATCATGGGGCCTGGTGCTGCTAAAGGCCCAGATCTCCAGCCTTGGCCCCAAACCAGCATGAGCCAAGTGGCCCTGTCCACAAGCTGAGCACAACAGTCCTGGCCCCAATCCAAGCTCAACAGGCCCCAATAGCCCCACGTTCCAGTTATTGGACCCTGATATACCTTTGTCCTCATCCCTGACCAGCACTTTGGGAATGGTGCACTCTCAGAATAAAGTATTGGAAGAGCAATGTTGCAGGAACGGTTTGAGGGAGTGTTGCAATCTTCGGAGGGCAGGATTGAGGGAACGTACCATGAGGACTGAACTGTGCGAAGAGAGGCATTGAGGCATTGCTGTACTGTTGAAGTAGAAGTCTGAGGGAGCATCGCATTGTTGCAAGGATAGCATTGAGGAAGTATTGCTCTGTTGGAGGAGTAGTACCGAGGCAACATTTCATTGTTGCAGATACAGTACTGAGGGAGTGCTACAGTGTTGGAAAGTTAGTCCTGAGAAAGTGTTGCACAACTGGATGGTCAGTTTTGAGGAAACATCTCATTATTGCTGGTCGGCACTGATGGAACAATGCACTGTTCCTGGGACAGCACTGAGGGAAGATTGCACTATTGGATGCACTGAATTGTGGATCAAACATTACACTGGGATCAAACATCCCATCTGTCCGCTCAATGGGTGAAAATGGATAATATTTGAAGAAGAACAGGATATTAGATTAACTTACTTACAGTGTGGAAACGGGCCCTTCGGCCCAACAAGTCCACACCGACCCTCCAAAGAGCAGCTCACCCAGACCCATTCCCCTACATTTGCCCCTTCACCTAACACTACAGGCAATTTAGCATGGCCAATTCACCTAACCTGCACATTTTTGGACTGTGGGAGGAAACCGGAGCACCCGGAGGAAACCCACACAGACAGTTGCCTGAGACAGGAATTGAACCCAGGTCTCTGGCACTGTGAGGCAGCAGTGCTAACCACTGTGCCACCTTGCCAACCACCTAACAAAGAACATCTGACCATTTATTTCAATGCTGTTTGTGAGGGCTTGCTGTGCACAAAATGGGTACCGTATTTCCTACATTACAACTTGACTAGAAAAGAGCTTTGAGACATCCTGAAGTGGGAAAAGGCATTGTGGAAATGTGAAGAACGAGAAAACAAATGAATTATGAACCCCCAGCACCTCCACCACCTGCCAAATCTTATCATGAGCAAGAGTCGGTCAGGATTTCAAACCATTTACCGAGTGTGACACCATATGTTCCAGCTGGACAAGTGATATCTGCCCACCCTGTATTTCTTGACCACACTGTTTTGTACTGTGTGGCAAGCTGCAAACCACAGAAACCAGCCACACCCAGCAGGCAGTGAACAGAGAGTATTTCGCAACAACAGATGTTCCTCCCTCGATACCATTCACTCGTTATTGATCAACACATTGACTGAGCTGCACCTTTGTTTAAAGCATGTGCCTGTAGCTCAGCAAGTGCCACTTCATTAGTCAATGCAGAAAAATGCCAAGAATCTGAGGCTGCACTTTATTCACCTTCACTATTGCAGCAGAATCCATATATAATTAGAAAATGACATCAAACACCTTAAATGGAGGGTGTTATGGGGGAGGGGGGAGGTGGAGAGGTTCAGCAAAGGAAATTTAGAACATAGGGCAAAGACAGCTAAAAGCTGAGCCATTGAGGGCTCAGTAAAGAGCCAAGACAGGCACAAAAAGACTGTTTCAGAAGACGGCAATAATCTGGACTTGGAGATGATAAATGATGGAATGGTTATAGCACAGTAGGAGACCATTCAGCCCAGGATATCTATCATATTTGGTGATGGTTCTGAAAGGCTTAATGTTCATATTACTTTGGTTCCACCTAATCTTCTGATGTCACACGCTGTGGGTGGAGTCAGGGAGTTGTCATGCATTCGGAGAGGGCACATCAAAGAGACCTTGGAGTATATGCTCACAGTTCCTTGAAAGTAGATTCGCAGGTAGATAGGATAATGAAGAAGGCATTTGGTATGCGTGACCTGATTGGTCAGCGCATTGAGTATAGGAGTTGGGAGGTCACATTGCGATTGTACAGGATTGATTAGGCCACTTTTGGAATACTGTGTGCATTTCTGGTCTCCCCGCTGTAGGAAGGATATTGCAAAACTTGAAAGGATTCAGGAAAGATTTCCAAGGATGATGCCAGGGTTGAAGGGTTGGTGCTATACTGAGATGCTGAATAGGATGGGACTATTCTCCCTGGAGCATCAAAGACTGAGGGGTGACCTTATAGAGGTTTATGAAATCTTGAGGGGCAAGGATTTGGCAAATAACCATAGATCTTTTTCCCAGTGTAGAGGAGACCAAAACTAGAGGGCACAGGTTTTAGGTGAGAGGTAAAAGATTTAAAAGGGATCTAAGGGGCAACTTTTTAATGTAGAAGATGGTGTGTGTATGGAATCAGGTGCCAGAGGAAGTGGTGGAGACTGGTACAATTATAGCATTTAAAAGACATCTGGATGGCGATATGACTAGGAAGGGTTTAGAGGGATATGGGTCAAATGCTAGCAAATGGGACTAGATTTATCTCGGATATCTGGATGGCATGGACAAGCTGGACCAAAGGGTCTGTTTCCATGCTGTACGTCTCTATGACTCTTTGTAACCGTCCCAGCTCCCTCAGGTCAAAGTGATTATGCCTAATAAATGTACTTATAATGCTTATGCAAAAAATCCCTCTTGTTATCTGAGAAGAGTGCCTCTTCAGCAGACATTCTACAATGGTATATCATCTACCACTAATAACTAGTTAGGCCCAAGACAAAGCAAAAACAAAGAAGTATTGGTGGCAATGGCTGACCTTAAACAATCCTTACCCAGTACTACACACCAGGAGATGTGATAAACAGCACAATGTACCAGTGATCATCTGATGAAATGTCTGTGCTGGCTGTCTGCCACAGTAACTGAATTAGTCCCACTCTTCTGCCCTTTCACAAAACCTTATCTTTTGTCTTCAGATAGTGTTCCAATTCCCTTTTGAAAGCCTTAATTATTTATACTCCACTACACTCTAATGCAGTGTTTTCCAGCTGGTAACTACTTGCAACATAAAACATTTGATCACCTCTGGTTCTTTCATCAAGTTCACCACCCTTATGCCAATAGGAACATTTTCTCACCATTTGCTTTGTCAAAACTCCTCTTGGTTTTACACATTCTATTAAATTTCCTGTCAATCTTCGAGAAATGAAGAGAATAGTCCTAAGTTCCACAATCTATCTCCATTTCTGAAGCCTCTCATCCTTGGAAACACTCATACAAAACTTTTCAGAACCTTCTCGAACACATCTACATGGAATTCATGGAAGGATTGGAATTTCAAAACTTGAGGCTGCCAAAGGTAATGTCTTAATGGTCAGGATTAAGGCATAAGTGTCGTGTGGTTATATCCATCCTGGTCATGGTTTACGAGGAGGCCATAAGAAATAGTAACAGGAGTAAGCTGCTGGTCTGGTCATCAATAGGATCATGGCTGATCAACCTTACTGCTGTTTGTGGAAAGATAGCAGCTTTGCCAATTAGATTCCAGTGCGGTGACTCACAGTCCAATATCAACAATATGAGTGACATCATTGGAGTGATTTGAATTTATGAATGGGAAGTTGTTCGAGTGGATGACACACTGAACAAGTTCAAAGAGTCCAAATGCCACAGGGAAGCTGTTCTTGGCTGCAGTGACTGTGTTCAGCCTGGTTGTAATGCCACGCAATTATGCAAATTCATTGTGCAGGAACTCGATTTCTGCAAAATTCCTTTACTTCTTCCTCTGGGCTCTCTCGTCATTTGCAATACTTCTGATGTTCCACGCCCATTGTGCACCCCAGCATTTTCAATTTTCATTTCAAAGGTCCAACATTTCAGGTTTTATTCATTATCTTTACCAAGAATTCCTCTTTTGTTCCTATAACTGGGAAAGGCTCATGATACAATGCCCCTTTTGTTGTCATAAATTATATTGTTCTTATCATTTACATTTTCCTGTTCTATTATGTCTCCTCCAATAGGCAGCATGGTGGCTCAATGATTAGCACTGCTGCCTCACAAGATCTGGTTCGATTCCACCCTCAGGCAACAAGCTCTGTGGAGTTTGCACATTCTCCCCATGTCTGCGTGGGTATCTTCCGGGTGCTCTGGTTTCCTCCCAAAGACTACAGATATGCAGTTTGGGTGGATTGGCCATGCTAAATTGCCCATAATGTCCAAGGATGTGCAGCCCAGGTGGATTAGCCATTAGAAATACAGGGATAGAGAAGGGGGTGGGTCTGGGTGGGATGTTCTTCGGAGGGTTGATGTGGACTGGACAGGACAAAGGGCCTGCTTCCACACTATAGGGATTCTATTCTATGATCTCAGTTCGCCAACTAGAACAAGCCCAGGCTTAAACATAACAA
This sequence comes from Chiloscyllium plagiosum, assembly GCF_004010195.1. Taxonomy (NCBI): domain Eukaryota; kingdom Metazoa; phylum Chordata; class Chondrichthyes; order Orectolobiformes; family Hemiscylliidae; genus Chiloscyllium; species Chiloscyllium plagiosum. The sequence goes on along the minus strand of NC_057751.1, from coordinate 14,936,156 downwards.
GGATAAAAATGTATCCTTGTTGGATATGTATGGTATAGACAATGGACACCCAACAAATGGCTGCATGACTCAAACAGAATTATCCTTTGCTTGTTCATAATCGGCAGAGTACAGACCATACTCAAGTAACTCATTTTTGCAAAATTGTTGGAAGCAGTTTCATGATTCAGCAGCTGTTGCTGAATAATCCTTAGTGTGCTAATAACTACATCAATAATCAATTTAAAGGTAATCTGTTGAGTTCATAATGTTGATCATTTATGCTTGGTGAAAGTGACACATTCATTAATAGGGAGCCATTCTTTGCAAACATGAAGCATGTGATCAAGGCTTGAGCTATTTAATATTACCTGAGAACTCGGTGAGCCTATAGTTCCTTGGTGATTTCTCCATGCCTTGACACATCAGAGTTAACTTGCCAAACAATTAGTACTCTTTCTTCCTGTAGTATTAATTATCATCGTTGTTTGAAATTTGGCACTTACATATTTTTCCTGACAAAGAGTGCAAGATGAAAAGCATTTTTAGTGATCCAAGTATATGTACCTTTGCTGGACCAGTGGAGAGTGCCTAGTTAGAGACAGTCAGAGAGAGAGAAAGAGAGAGAGACCTTCAGGACTATGGGTATGATCTGGTTAGCCTGGGTGCCCATATTTCAAAGGCTTAGAATTCCTCAAAGAAACTTAAAAACAAGTTTTCACTGGCTGGCACAAATGGAGATCCAAGAGTCAGCAGCATCATCATCCCCAGGCCAAAGCAATGATTGATCCATTCTGATAGCATGTTAGGACAAGCTCAGAAAATCTCTCTAACTACTCATGTTGAGATTCTAAACAAGACAATGGGCGAGATAAATTCATGCAGCAATTACACCTGTCTCACACTGACTGTCACAGCAGCTTGTATTTGTGTAGTGCCCCTATTATGATAAAATTGCTCAAGATGCTTCACAGGGATGTTTATCAGACAATGATCTCTTCATCAACTTCAGCAAAATGAAGGAACTGGTTTTTGACTTCAGGAAGTAGAGTGGTTGGCATGCCCCTGTCTGCGTCAATGGTGCTAAGGTGGAGATTGTCCAGAGCATCACGGGAATGATGATCACTAACAATCTGTCCTGGTCCACCCACATCAACACAACACCCAAGAAAGCACAACAATGCCTCATCTTCCTCAGGATGCTAAGGAAATTCAGCATATCCACAAAACATCTTACTGATTTTTACAGGTACAGGACAGAAAGCATTCTATCTGGATGCATCACAGGGTAGTATGGCAACTGCTATTCCCAAGACCCCAAAAACTACAGAGAGTTGTGAGTACAACCCAATCCATCAGACAAACGAATCTTCCATCGATTGACTCCAGCTGCACTTCCCACTGCTGCAAGAAATCAACCAACATTATCAAAAACCCCTCCCACCCCAGTTATACTCTCTTCCATCCTCTTCTGTTGGGCAGAAGATATAAAAGTTTGAATACACTTACACGGATTCAAGAACAGCTTCTTTCCCACTGTTATCAGACTTTTGGACAGACATCTCGAATGTTAATATTGCCATCTCTCTGTCTCTCTCTCTCTCTCTCTTTCTCTCCCACAAACACATAATCTCTCTCTCTACATCTTTCCTCCAGCTGTAATACTATTTTCTACACTCTGGTTTGCTGGCTGATGCACTTTGTATGGTACGATCTTCCTGTAGAGCGCACAAAACAACACTTTTCACTGTATTTCAGTTCATATGACAACAATAAATCAAATCAAACATTGATACTGAACCACCCAAGGAGGCAAGTGACCCAAGGCTTGGCCACAGGTTAGAGGGATCACCTTAGAGGAGGAAAGACATCAAAATATTTCCAGAGAGAACTACAGAGCTCAGAGCTGAGGATACCAGTGGCACAGTCACCAATGGAGCTGTGTTCAGAAGCCCACAAGAACCTGCAATTGGAAGAGTGCAAATATTTTGGAGGATTGTGGATTTTGAGATGAGATAAGTTGGGACAAGACGATGGAGATGGTTGAAAACAAGGATGAAAATTTTAAAAGAGAATCATTTCCCAATCAGGATTTGATGAGAGTCAAAGTCTAAAAATTTTATCATCCCCTGCTTTGAGTATGCTCAGCAATTGAATATCCAAAGCACTGTGGGGAAGACGATTCCAAAGATTCATGATCCTTTGAGTGAAGGTATTTCTCCTCATCCCCATCCACGATGAATCAGCCTTTTGGTTTGATGATAATGGTAGAATGGGAATATGCCAGGCCATGAAGTTGCAGATTTTGCTAGTTCAGTTTAGGATGCCTCGTCGGCATGAACAGGTTGGATTGAGGGGTCTGTTTCAGTGCCGTATGACTCTGTGACTTTTTATCCTTCGACTGTGCTCTGTGTTCTGGATTCCTCAGCCAAGGGCAATACCCTTTATCCAATCAAGCCTCCTCAGAGTCATCTATGTTCAAACAGATCACCTCGAAAACTTCTGAACTGCTCAGGTATCAGTTCAATTTACTCAACTTCTCATCCTTGGAAACCCTCTTTTGCAGGAAGCAATCTAATGAATCTTCACGACACATGCCTCCAAGTTAAGTGTATGATTCGATCAAAAAGACAATACGTATTGTGATGGGCAAATGGGACTTGGTGTGAGTTAAGATACAGGCACAAGGAGCCATTATCTCCTGCAGGTTGTCCTCCTGTCCTGTCCGCAGTGCCTCACGTTCTGAGCCCCTGGGACACCAGCCACCTTTTGATAGCCCACCATTGTGTCCATTTTTCATGTATGGGCCCATATTGTCTGCACACTATTGGAGTGAGGGGAGTATGCATGAGGTACAGCCACCAAATCGCTGTGATCTCCATTAGGAGCAGGAGCCTAGATTATCCTATCTGGAATAAAAGGCACAAAGGCCAAACTCCTGCCTATCAGACAATAACTGACTCAGCAACAGTGGAGACCAGAACTTGAGGATCATACCTCTCCCTCACTCAATCTAAGCAGCCTTCCACACCCATCTCAGCAATCATTCCAAGTTAAGTTAGCATAGTCTGTATTTCAGCGGGAGCTGTTAACCTGGTAATGCTGGACCTAAGCATGCAGTCACAGTTGTTTCCTCTGCGCATACTGAAAGAACACTGTTGAGCAATTCAAGTGACAACTTGAGACAAATTCCAGCTAAGTATTTGCAGTACGGGGTTCTGAGCAATGATGTGTGAGGGCTGGAACTTAAGGAATGCGCATGAAGCAGAGGCTTTGTTCATCCTCACTGCAGGGAAATGGATTCCAACAGTTAAATCTATAGCAATAACATTGCAGTACAGAGATAAATTACACTAGTAACCCATCAATGAATCATGAACAATCGCTAACCAACGTCAGTACAAAAGTCGATTGAGTAAGAACATCATGCGAGAACTGTACTAAACAATGATCTGAGGGTGAGTTGGCTGTCCCTCACTTTCTCCCTCAGTCTGATCCTGGATATACAGAGGAGTAAGATTATTATAGAAGGATAACAGCGGCAGACAATACAGACAAAACAATCTAAAAAGAAATCAATAATTATGGGGTAAGTCAAGCTGGGCAGGAAGTTGGAATAATGACTGCAACCAGTTCACTCATGATCTGACTGAATAACAGAGCATGTTCCAGGAATCAAATTGGCAAATTTCTTATGTTTAGTGGCACAGGATATGGATATGCCACAGGTAAGGATATCTACTCAAGTACTCCATTAATAATGCCATCCTGCCTCTGGATTCAGGGAGGGGATTTTTTCGTGAAGTTTAACGATCAAGTGACATTGCACAGTAAGTGATTAACCCACCCCTGCAGCTGCTGAGCTTTAAATTCAATCAATATACCCGGAATTGAAACTGATGGTGGCCACGAAACTGTCATTGATTTGATGCTTTAACAAAAGACATCTGGTTCACTAATTTCCTAAGGAGTGAAACCTGCCATCCTTTCCTGGCCTATGTGTGACTCATAACCACTGAGGAGATTGACTTTTGACTGCCCTCTGAAATGGCTAAGCTGCCCATTTCAAGGGAGGTTCGGGATGGGGAACAATTGCCATCTTTGCCAATGATGCCCACACCCCACAGACTAGAGATGACGACATTGAAGATAATTATGAAGATTACTATATCCTTTCCTATTTATTTGTTCTTCATCACGATTAAATCACTCTGCACAGATCGCCTGCTAAGATTTCTAAAATCCCTAAAACTTTGATTTTTGCTATCTGAGAATTACTTATGGAGATTAAAAACTCAGAGGTGTCATTGGAAAACCCACCAACTTTTATTTTCCTGAACTTGATTTTCTTATTCATGAAAGTGATCAATAAAAAGCAAAGCATTTTGTGTAATTCAACATCATCCATTCCTCCAGGTAGATTACATCAATTGCTGTCCCCAACATGGTGCAGTAATCTGACATCAGAACACCAGCCCCATTGTTTGGCATTTTAAAGACACAAGATACTGTTATTGTTAGTCATGAAGATAATGGTGACAGACACAAGTTCAAATTAGATTGTTCTTGGCAGAACATATAATAGAGATCACAGTGAAACAAACCTATAGGAATTGCAAAAGGATGGTCAGAAACTGATTCAAATCGCTTACCAACCTTGACTTTGTATCTTCAGTGATGATCACAGAGGTTTGGTATCTTCAATCATAAACATATCTTCTCAGTCTTTCATTGTCTGCATTAACTTTTGGGCTATTTTTCTTTGACACAGTTCTGCTGTCAGGTGACTCATCTACTGAGTGTGGGTGTGAAATGTACCACATTTGGATGGTCAGGATTGTGACCTCAATACCAGCTCTGTGGTCTTGGTGGGCAAGGCAGTGATGACATGTTATAGAATGGGTTTGACGAGCTGGAAAGTAAATAACCATCCTGTTCGTTGTTCAGGAAACTCAGGCCATTAATAATTATGGATCTCTGCATCTTGTATCAAGTCTCCACTCAGGTTGTTCCCAGAGTGATGCAGCCATGGTCATACCGCTGCACCTTGTGTTTTGCGAATTGTGCATGGATTCTATATTCAGCCTCAACAGCTATTCAGCCTTGCAAGCTTTTTTTGACTTTTGTAACACAATATACTGCTACTGTCTTTCCTCTAACTCACATCACATCCACAACTGAGGCTGTAGTTGTGTATATTGACTCTTTGAGTACTCAAGACTCTGAACATTATTTAGCAAACAGAAATTTAATAGTAATGAAGGATTTGCAATCACAAATCAGGCAAGATTAAACTCGACAATTTGCAGACACCAGCGCAATGTAAAAAAGTAATAATCCAATTTTTTTTTCAATGTCCTTCTTCAGAATTATGTTTCAGAGTAACAAGGTTGAATATATGAAAACTAAGTAATTGGATGAACAAGGGCCACCAAAAATGGAAACAGCATTTTGGGGCTGATTTTGAGAGGAGCAGAATTGAAATACAGGGTACTTAAGTGAAATTTAGTTCAACCACATTTACTGTGTCCCTGTCTCTGTGTTGCAGAAATTGGTTGCTGGAAAAACACAGCAGGCCAGGCAGCATCTGAGGAGCAGGAGAATCGACGTTTCGGGCTTAAGCCCTTCTTCAGGTCTCCAGCATCTGCATTCCTCACTTTCTCCTTGCGAAATTAGTGTCAAGTTTCAGGAACTGCTATAAAAGACTGAGATGAAAAGATGTTTCTTCATTCAGAGAGTTATGGATTTTTCAGAATTCTCTATTACAGTCACCTATGGATTTTTTGTTAGTATATCAAAACCGAGATCAATGATTGTGAACAATCTCTGGCCTTTAAGGGAATCAAAAAAGATAAGGATGACATAAAAAAGTAAAGTAAAAGTTGAAGATTGGCTTTGCTGTTACTGAATATTGGAGTGGCTTAGAAAGACCACATTACCTACTCCTGCTATTCCTTACTTTGTAATTAAAAAGAATGCAGAGATGCTGGAGAAGATGCAAAGAAGATGTACAAAGATCATGTACATTATCTTGGAAGGGAAACTATTGTCAGATACATTAGGAGCATTTAAGCAACTCTTGGCTAGGTCCATGGAAGTTAGTAAAATGAAGAATATGTATGTTAGTCTGATCTTCGTGTAGAATAAAAAGCCGGTACAACATCGAGGGCCAAAGGGCCATTATTGTGCTATACTGTTCTATGTTCGAACACTTTGTATTTCCCAGTAGCAGCACCTTTATATATCCACTGCTACTCTGCCTTTCAGGACATCTTGACCACTTTTTTACTCTCTTTTTTGTAGTTATAAGGGCAGGAAATAGAGGGAGAATGTTTATCAGCCAATTGGATGAGAGGATGAGCCATGGTCAAGCAGAGTGAACGATTACTGGAAGTCAAAGGGCAAACTAGCTGAGTTACATGGCAGGAACCACAGCGGTCAACACGACAGCAGCCTGTGGCCTGGGCCTTCACTATATTCATGGCAATCAAAATTAATGCACGAGAAATGGAGTAGATGCTGCAGTTGTGACAACAGACCAGAGTTGGATCCTGAATCCCAGCATCTGTTGTATGCTCAAAACAGCAAGACTGGTAAAGGATGCAAGGTGTGGAGATGGGGAGAACATTGGCACAGGATGCCAATGGACACTGACCTTCAAGGAAGTCAATGGTTGTGGGAGAGCAGACAGGGAAGTGGAAATAAGGCCAAAATCATATTTTATTGAATAACAGAGTAGACTCGAGGAACTACCTTCTGTTCAATAGCACTTGTATTTCACTGTAAGCAGTGAAATGTAATGTTTGACTTTGGGATACTGCAGAACTTCATAGTGCAAACCACACAGGATGAAAAGAGAGAAATTGAGATCGTCATGTTCTGTTCCTCATTGAGGGTGGTTCAGAAAATTATAGCTGCTGTGAAGATCAGTCAAATGATATCAAGCCACTGCTAGAAAAATATGATGACCCCGATGATTAAGGTACATAAACTGCAGAACTGATAAGATAGACAGTGAACATGGCTATTGAGGTTTCAGTCCAGATAACAGATAAGCAACATGATAGGTTAGTGAGTACATTTCTGCTGTGTGCAGCTTCTTATTTTGACCCTAATTTCAAACTCCTGCCCATTCCTCTCCAATGAGCTCAGTCAATAACAGTGTGATATGGTACTGGGCTCTATTGAACTAGCAAACTCATTAACTTGGAACAATGTTCCATGTTGAGTTCTTCAGTTTCCTATGTCATGGAGACCAGAACTGAACACAGTATTCCAAAAGTAGCCTAACCAATGTCTTGTAAAGCCACAATATGACATTTTAACTCTTTTCCTTAATGCACGTACTAATAAAGGCAAGTGTACCAAATGCCTTCTTCATTACCCCATCGACCTGTGACTCCACCTTTAAGGAAATGTGAACCTGCACCCCAAAGTCTCTTTGTTTGGTAACACTCAGCAGGATATTATCATCGAGTGTAAAAGTCCTGCCCTGATTGCTTTACCAAATTGCAACATCTCAACATTATCGCCATCTTAAACTCCATCTGCCACTTCTCAGCTCATCTGAACAAGGTCCCACTCTACTCTGAGATAAACTTCCTCATTCTCCATTACACCACCAATTTTGTGTCCTCTGCAAACTTACTAACAATTCGTCCTCTCATTCACATCCAATTCATTTACATAAATAACAAAAAGTGGTGAGCCCAGCACCTTCCTCGCAGCACAGACCATTCGTCCAAAAAGCCACCCTCCAGCACTACCCTCCATCTCCTCCCTTCAAGCCAATTTTGTATCCAAATGGTTACTTCTCTCTGGATTCCAAGTTATCTAACCTTGCCAACCAGTCTACCATGAAGAACCTTATTGAATGCCTTGCTGAAGTCCATATAGACAACGTCCACCATTCTATCTTCATCACTCTTCTTTGTCACTTCTTCAAAAACCCAATCAAGTTAGTGAGACATGATTTCCCATACTCAAAGCCATGTTGACTATCCCTAATCAGTCCTTGCTTTTCTAAATACATGTAAATCCTCTCCCTCATAATCCCCTCCAACAACTTACCCACCACTGACATCAGGCTCACTGGTTTATAGTTCCTTGGCTTTTCCTGACCACCTTCCCTCAAAGTTCTCGGATACACCTGACCAGGTCCCAGGAATTTATCCACCTTTAGGCACCTTCTCTGTAACATGGACACTTTTCAAGATATCATTGTTCATTTCTCCAAGTTCTCTAGTTTCCACAGTAGATGCATCCTTTCAAGTTTGACATCTTTCCAACAGTAAGAAGACCAGAACTGAATGTGGGTATTCCACAAGTGGCCTAACCAATGTCCACTGTACAGCCTCAACATGACATCCTCTCCTATATTCAATGCATTGACCAATAAGGGTAAGTGTACAAAACACTTTCTTCACAACTCTGTCTACCTGTAAATACTTCTACACAGTAAATGCAAGTGTAAAATACTTATTTGGCATCTCACACCGGTTTTTTGCATCTTTATGGGGGCCGAATTCTCCCTCTGGATACTCTTTTTGCCTTTACTGTATTTGTAGAAACTCTTTGATTTCTGCTATCTGCGAATTACTTATGGAGATTAAAAACTCAGAGGTATCAGTTGAAAACTCACTAATTTTTATTTTCCTGAACTTGATTTTCTTATTCATGAAAGTGACCAATAAAAAGCAAAGCATTTTGTGTAATTCAACATCATCCATTTCTCCAGGTAGATTACATGAATTTCTGTCCCCAACATGGTGCTGTAATCTGACATCAGAACACCAGCCCCATTGTGTGGCATTTTAAAGACACAAGATACTGTTATTGTTAGTCATGAAGATAATGGTGACAGGCACATGTTCAAATTAGATTCTTCTTGGCAGAACATATGATAGAGATCACAATGAAACAAACCTATTGGAATAGCAAAAGGATGGTCAGAAACTGATTCAAATCGCTAACCAACCTTGACTTTGTATCTTCAGTGATGATCACAGAAGTTTGGTATCTTCAATCATAAACATATCTTCTCAGTCTTTCATTGTCTGCATTAATTTTTGGGCTATTTTTCTTTGACACAGTTCTGCTGTCAGGTGACCTCATCTACTGAGTGTGGGTGTGAAATGTTCCCAGATTTTGGGTGGTCAGGATTGTGACCTCAATACCAGCTCTGTGGTCTTGGTGGGCAAGGCAGTGATGACATGTTATAGAATGGGTTTGACGAGCTGGAAAGTAAATAACCATCCTGTTCGTTGTTCAGGAAACTCAGGCCATTAATAATTATGGATCTCTGCATCATGTATCAAGTCTCCACTCAGGTTGTTCCCAGGGTGATGCAGCCATGGTCATACCACTGCACCTTGTGTTTTGCAAATTGTACATGGATTCTATATTCAGCCTCAACAGCTATTCAGCCTTGCAAGCTTTTTTCTGACTTTTGTAACACAATATACTGCTACTGTCTTTCCTCTAACTCACATCACATCCATTACTGCGGCTGTAGTTGTGTATATTGACTCTTTGTGTACTCAAGACTCTGAACATTATTTAGCAAACAGAAATTTAATAGTAATGAAGGATTTGCAATCACAGATCAGGTAAGATTAAACTCTACAATTCGCAGACACCAGCGCAATGAAAAAAAGTAATAATCCAATTTTTTTTTCAATGTCCTTCTTCAGAATTTTGCTTCAGAGTAACAAGGTTGAATATATGAAAACTAAGTAATTGGATGAATAAGGGCCACCAAAAATGGAAACAGCATTTTGGGGCTGATTTTGAGAGGAGCAGAATTGAAATACAGGGTACCTAAGTGAAATTTAGTTCAACCACATATACTGTGTTCCTGTCTCTGTGTTGCAGAAATTGGTTGCTGGAAAAACACAGCAGGCCAGGCAGCATCCGAGGAGCAGGAGAATCGACGTTCGGGTCTCAGGTCTCCAGCATCTGCATTCCTCACTTTCTCCTTGCAGAAATTAGTGTCAAGTTTCAGGAACTGCTATAAAAGACTGAGATGAAAAGATGTTCATGGCAATCAAAATTAATGCACGAGAAATGGAGTAGATGCTGCAGTTGTGACAACAGACCAGAGTTGGATCCTGAATCCCAGCATCTGTTGTATGCTCAAAACAGCAAGACTGGTAAAGGATGCAAGGTGTGGAGATGGGGAGAACATTGGCACAGGATGCCAATGGACACTGACCTTCAAGGAAGTCAATGGTTGTGGGAGAGCAGACAGGGAAGTGGAAATAAGGCCAAAATCATATTTTATTGAATAACAGAGTAGACTCGAGGAACTACCTTCTGTTCAATAGCACTTGTATTTCACTGTAAGCAGTGAAATGTAATGTTTGACTTTGGGATACTGCAGAACTTCATAGTGCAAACCACACAGGATGAAAAGAGAGAAATTGAGATCGTCATGTTCTGTTCCTCATTGAGGGTGGTTCAGAAAATTATAGCTGCTGTGAAGATCAGTCAAATGATATCAAGCCACTGCTAGAAAAATATGATGACCCCGATGATTAAGGTACATAAACTGCAGAACTGATAAGATAGACAGTGAACATGGCTATTGAGGTTTCAGTCCAGATAACAGATAAGCAACATGATAGGTTAGTGAGTACATTTCTGCTGTGTGCAGCTTCTTATTTTGATCCTAATTTCAAACTCCTGCCCATTCCTCTCCAATGAGCTCAGTCAATAACAGTGTGATATGGTACTGGGCTCTATTGAACTAGCAAACTCATTAACTTGGAACAATGTTCCATGTTGAGTTCTCCAGTTTCCTATGTCATGGACACCAGAACTGAACACAGTATTCCAAAAGTCGCCTAACCAATGTCTTGTACAGCCACAATATGACATTCTAACTCTTATACTTAATGCACGTACTAATAAAGGAAGTGTACCAAATGCCTTCTTCACTTCCCCATCGACCTGTGACTCCACCTTTAAGGAAATGTGAACCTGCACCCCAAAGTCTCTTTGTTTGGTAACTCAGCAGGATATTATCATCGAGTGTAAAAGTCCTGCCCTGATTGCTTTACCAAAATGCAACATCTCAACATTATCGCCATCTTAAACTCCATCTGCCACTTCTCAGCTCATCCGAACAAGGTCCCACTCTACTCTGAGATAAGCTTCCTCATTCTCCATTACATCACCAATTTTGTGTCCTCTGCAAACTTACTAACAATTCGTCCTATCATTCACATCCAATTCATTTACATAAATAAGAAAAGGTGGTGAGCCCAGCACCTTCCTTGCAGCACAGACCATTCGTCCAAAAAGCCACCCTCCAGCACTACCCTCCATCTCCTCCCTTCAAGCCAATTTTGATCCAAATGGTTACTTCTCTCTGGATTCCAAGTTATCTAACCTTGCCAACCAGTCTACCACGATGAACCTTATTGAATGCCTTGCTGAAGTCTATATAGACAATGTCCACCATTCTATCTTCATCAGTCTTCTTTGTCACTTCTTCAAAAACCCAATCAAGTTAGTGAGACATGATTTCCCATACTCAAAGCCATGTTGACTATCCCTAATCAGTCCTTGCTTTTCTAAATACATGTAAATCCTCTCCCTCATAATCCCCTCCAACAACTTACCCACCACTGACATCAGGCTCACTGGTTTATAGTTCCTTGGCTTTTCCTGACCACCTTCCCTCAAAGTTCTCGGATACACCTGACCAGGTCCCAGGAATTTATCCACCTTTAGGCACCTTCTCTGTAACATGGACACTTTTCAAGATATCATTGTTTATTTCTCCAAGTTCTCTAGTTTCCACAGTAGATGCATCCTTTCAAGTTTGACATCTTTCCAACAGGAAGAAGACCAGAACTGAATGTGGGTATTCCACAAGTGGCCTAACCAATGTCCACTGTACAGCCTCAACATGACATCCCCTCCTATATTCAATGCATTGACCAATAAGGGTAAGTGTACAAAACACTTTCTTCACTACCCTGTCTACCTGTAAATACTTCTACACAGTAAATACGAGTGTAAAATACTTATTTAGCATCTCACACCGGTTCTTCGCATCTTTATGGGGGCCTAATTCTCCCTCTGGATACTCTTTTTGCCTTTAATGTATTTGTAGAAACTCTTTGGATTCTACTTAACCCTATTTGCTAAAAATATCTCACGTCCCATTTTTGCCATCTTTATTTCCCTTTTCAATTGTTATAGGGAAAATTACCAGTCTCGGAGTCAGAGTCGGGGTTCAATGACAGACTTTATTGCACAAGGAAATACCGGAGCTCTGGGGAGGGAAAGACACCAACAGCACAGTGGTCAGCTGCGATTCTTCTCTCACATGTCAAGACACTTTTGTACATCTTGTGATACAATAGGTCAGTGATGAGATTATTGTCTTTGTAACATGGTTTGATTATGGCAATCATTGCAGAATAATTGATAGTTTCGATACAGTCATTGTCAGTTCCAGCACAGCCTTTGTTAATTTTCAGCGCGGTCATTGTCAGTTTCAGCGCTGACATTGTTCGTTTCAATGTCTACTTGGAAATCCATTGCTCTCGTAATGGCTGCTAATCGCTCTTCCTGAGAAGGATGATTACTGCAGCCCTGGCTATTAGCACTCTAGATAGAGTCCTTACCAAGCTGTTAGCATTTCTATAAAAGGTGTTGGCTGGACCCAGACATTTTGGCGGGCAGTGTACATTAATCATATATTCTCTCCCCTACCCACCTTAAACTAATCAACTAGGTTGTGTGTGCATTGTGCTTGCATTCTGGTGGCCCCAGACAGTATCTGTATTTACTGTGCTGTCTGTCTCCATATTGTGGTCCAGTGGCCATCTTATGTGTCAAATAGCCAACTGATGGCTCAGCGGCCATCTTGTGTGTCTGTGTGCCGAGTGTCACCCTGCCCCATGCCATCTCCCACTTCAGAATACTCTGTTACTACCTTACTTCTCCTCCAGGGATTCACTTAATCCCAGCTGTCTAAATTCCACCTGCCGTATGCCTCCTTCTTTTTCTTGACTCGACTCAATTTCTATAGTCATCCAGCTTGCCCTACACCTACTAGCCTTGTCCCTCACGTTTATAGGAACATACTGCATTAGGTTTCATGTTATTCAGTATCCAGCCATTCAGTTGTATTTTCAGTATCCAGCCATTCATGACTCCTCTAAACACATCTTTCGTTTCTCTACTTATCCCCTTTACCACTCTGCTTGGCAATGCACCAAAATTCCTTTAATTTATCCCTTCCTGTTTCCTTTGATCTCTTCTTCCCATCCTTCCCTGCATATCATGTGCTCAAACTTCAAACTTTAACCAGAATAACAAAGGACACCAACTTGAAGTATCAATCTTGTTCCTCTCTCCCCAGAAAGCTTGTTGACAACTTTCAGGTTTTATTTAGGAATTACCAAGATTAACACTTCATGTTAAGGTCCTGGGGAGTGTTGCTGAACAAAGAGACCTTAGAGTGCAGGTTCAATCTTCCTTGAAAGTGGAGTTACTGGTAGATAGGATAGTGAAGAAGGCATTTAGTATGCTTGCATTTTTTGTTCAGTGCATTGAGTAAAGGAGTTGGGAGGGAATGTCATGGCTGTACAGGACATTGGTTAGGCCACTTTCGGAAATCTGTGTGCAATTCTGGTCTCCCTGCTACAGGAAGGATGATGTGAAACTTGAAAGGGCTCAGAAAAGATTTACAAGGATGTTGCCAGGGTTAGAGGATTTGAGCTGTAGGGAGAGGCTGAATAGAATGGGGTTATTTTCCCTGGAGCATTGAAGGCTAAGGGGTGACCTTATCAATGTTTATAAAATCATGAGGGGCATGGGTAGGGTAAATACAGAAAGTCTTTTCTCTGGGATGGCTAAGTCCAAAATTTGAGGGCCGAGGTTTAGGGTGAGAGGGGCAAGATTTAAAAGAGATCTATGGAGCAACATTTTCATGCAGAGGGTAGTCTGTGTATGGAATGAACTGCCAGAGGAAGTGGTGGAAGCTGGTACAATTACAACATTTAAAAGGCATCTGGATGGGTTTATGAATAGGATGGGTTTAGAGGGCTACGGGCCAAGTGCTGGCAAGTGGGACTAGATTTATCTGGGATATCTGGTCAGCATGGACAAGTTGGAGAGAAGGGTTTCCATCCTGTACAGCTCTATGAATCTATGACTCTATCAATATCTCCTGTATTTGCTTCAGGGTTGTTTCAGTAAGTTGCCTTTTAATTCTTTCTTTGAACTGGGCAGAAAGCCAGGAACAGATCATCCCATAAACAGCATGTCAAGAGTGTGGTGCTGGGAAAGTACAGGCAGCATCCGAGGAGCAGGAGAATCGATGTTTTGTGCATAGGCCCTTCATCAGGAATCCCTCCATAAATAGCATGTCACAGCCCCAGAAAAACCAGCAATAAAGGAAACAATATCAAAATACTGCAGATGCTAGAACTCTGAAATTAAAAACAGAAAACAACGGAAATTCTCAGCAGTTAGGCAGCATCCTTGGAAGGAGAGAAAAGCAAAGGACACACCAGGTCTCACAAATATGAATTAGAAGGGAGACTGCCTTATCCTTCTCACTTAACCAGTTAATGTGAGATCAGTTGTTGTCAGTCAAACTCTTCGTTAACTCAGTAACAAACAAAGTGAAAATCTGGGGTCCTGAGTTCATTCAGTTAGTAATTTGATGCTGTGTAGGGTTAAGAATCATAGGGCTCCAATTTGAGGTGATTGGCAAAAGAAGCAACAGTGACACGAGGAGAAATCTTTTCTCTTCCATGAAAGGTTAGGATCTGGAATGTACGATCTGAGAGTGAGGTGGAGAAAAATCCAATCATGGCTTTCAAAAAAGAATTAGATAATCATCTGAGAAAGAAACGTTTGCAAGGATACCAAGAAAGAAACCAGGACTAATTGTTTTGCTCTTGCAAAGATATGGCCACATTTTGTGCTGTAAGTGTTCAATGACTCAAGAATGCCAGTATCTATATGTGACTTTTGGGTCACAATTAGATTAGATTAGATTACTTACAGTGTGGAAACAGGCCCTTCGGCTCAACAAGTCCACACCGCCCTGCCGAAGCGCAACCCACCCATAACCCTACATTTACCCCTTACCTAACACTACAAGCAATTTAGCATGGCCAATACACCTGACCTGCACATCTTTGGACTGTGGGAGGAAACTGGAGCACCCGGAGGAAACCCACGCAGACACGGGGAGAATGTGCAAACTCCACACAGTCAGTCGCCTGAGGCGGGAATTGAACCCGGGTCTCTGGCGCTGTGAGGCAGCAGTGCTAACCACTGTGCCACCATGCCGCCCACAATGCCTGACTTGAGTAGCAGTGCGGTTCTTCTGTTCGCGATAGAATACCTGACTCTTGGTAATTAAGTTGACCACAGTCAGAGGAGTATGCTGGCTCTTCCTCAAATTGGCACTAGACCTAAGATTGTTGACTCATGAAGGTGATGTAACCTGGTGTTGAAAGGGTGTTAACAGAATTTTTCTCCTGTCAGGTTCTTCCAGAATGTCTACAGGGACAGCTTGATCCTCACACATCTGGTCTGGGGTCAACATTCACCCAGTGGGCATGAATCCAGGCAGACACATAATCCAGTTTCCAACTGGTTGCCTTGGGGAGAGGCACCAGGGGGATGGGTGGGGTGGGAAACAGGATGTCAGCACTGGGCCAGAACAGGATAGAGAATGATGCTTATTGGCAGACAATGTGGGAGGGCTAGCCCCATTTCATCGCCTTGCCTGACATCAACTCTGACAAAAGAGAGAGTTTGGAGATGTCAAGGTGAGACAGAGAGTGAGCAACATAAGCTGTGGCTAATGGTCACATTGACAATTAACTTACAAATGACAAATCACAAGCCCAGAGTCGTAATTGTATTACCTATCCAACACAAGAAAGGTGCTGAATTACTGTACCAAAGAGGCAGGAACAATAAATGGGAAGATGCTGAAAAATAGTATGAGGGTTAATGATTCTGATTATGACTACTATTGGTTTGAGAAGAGAGTGAAGAGGTACGGGGATTTGGTTGAACTACTGCATGTCATGACAACCAAGTGTTGGATTGAGAGAGGGGCAGCAATGCAGAAACGCCCAGAATCAGAACTTACGCAAAGTCACTTGATTTCAAGGTTGAGGATCAAAAGAGGAACAATAGCGACACATGAGAGTTTTGAAGGTTGGTCAAATGATAAAGGAAAAAGTGACATGTTGGAGCTTTCCTGGGGTGGAGTGGGATAGGCTAGGAACTGACTTCATTCCTGAGTATGTGTCACTGGAATAAAGCCACTTCTCAGAATAAATGTATCTCTGCTGCTATGCAGTACAAACATAGCATAGGGACATTTCCCCTGGGCCAAAACAATCCTTGCATTGGAAAGAATCACTCTCCATTACTGAGATAACCATGACACCGCACGGCATCACCAGTTAAGTGCTGAACCACAAGCACCTCAATTATGGTATTTCAATTTACAGGCCGAGTTTGAGACCTATCTTACTGTGCTGAAGACCTTTCTATCTCAGAAACCTAATTCCCCTCCCATCCATTTTTGTTTGGAATCCCATTTGTTTCTTCTAGTGCTGTTTTTCTGAGGTTGGTCAGATAACATGTTGTCAAGTCCTCTGCCTTTGCAATCACACCTTGTGGACTGGGATGTCATTCAGATCAGAATAATGGGTTCTCTTCAAAGTTAGTCTCACCCACAGCCCTGCAAATGTTGCTTTGATGATTAATTTATCCATTTCCTTTGGTGATAGAATCTGCTTATATCATGCTTTCAGGCAGTGTGTGGCTGATTATCATATATTAATCATTACGCTTGAAATAAATTTTTAAGTCACCTCTATCATTGATCTTAAAAGCTGCATCATTTGGTTACTCAATTGCCTGCCAGCGGAAACATTTTTTTTACTCTATCAAAACAGCACAATATCTCTACTAAGTATCCCCTTCGTGTCGTGTTTTCTCAGCTTTCAGCACAAGGAAACAATGTAGGATTTCAGGAAAATGTTGGCAGCGTTTCTGTGATGAATTTGATTGCCAGCATCCCCCATAAGTGACGTGAGACAATGTTTTCCTCTTGTACATTCAGTGACATTTGCTCATTTGTTTGCTATAATCTTAGAAAGATTTAGTGTCATTGGGTCAGCAAATCAACTGTTTATATTGGAGCTCCACTGCAAAGAGCCATAAAAAACATGACTCACTGGGTCTCCTGTACAATTTCATAAAAAGATAATAAAAGATTGAGCTTGTTACTCACAATACCAGAAATTGCCATTCCTGCTCAATGAAGCACACAGGTTGAAATAACATTAACGCTTCTATTACAACTGTTGACCCTCAAGGTTAACCCTAAACAAATCGGGAGAAAGACCACCTGCTGATTATAAACCAGCAGCATTCAATGTGATTATAATCTAGGACATTCAAATCCATTTGCTGGTATGTTTAATGCCCGGATCTCTTGGGCCTCAGTATTGCAATGGCCCCAAATGTAGAGCAATGGAGAGGAGAGTTGGCCAATGTTCCTGCCTCTGGTCAAATGGTTAGTGTGTCCTATTAGAAAGGTGACTGAGGGCAAAGGTTTGCTGGGACGTTGAACCCTGCCTTACACTGTTTTAGACCATCTGAGTGGCAAGCACTTTTTGGATAAGGTACTAGTGTGGTGTCACTTGTGGGCCAGGACACTGGGAAGCAGAAGAATCTCCAGGGAAGGGGCAAATTAGTAAATCTGCCAGTTTGGACATTCTAAAAACACACTTTCCCTGTTTAAATTATTATTTCTGAATGTCTGTAATTGTCTGCCAGACGGCAATCAGCATTTCATGGAGGATTATGGAACCAAAGGATGGCCTTTGAACAGAAATTTAGGTGGCTCGAGGGATGGCTTTAATGAGGGGATTAGAGTGTTGAACTTCAATGGAACAGTTAGGGAACTACAAAGATGTGTTTTGTTGGGAAAATAATGGGCTAGATGGTTGGGCTTTGATGGATTGTGATGTCGGGGGATAGATCTTGATGAGGAGTTAAAGGACTAGAACGATGAGCTTCAACTGGAGAGATAGTACTGGTGGAATGTAAAGATATGTGAAGAGTTAAATCTTGACTCCCAACTTAGAATTTAACACTAAATTCTAAGAGACTTTCCTGTGAACTCTGATGTTTTAAAGACTTGTTTTAAAATAATATTCTGCAAATAGTGCAAAATGTTCAAACATTACTGGCTGATGCAATAACATGTGTTTTATGAGTTTGGTTTGAGACAACCAAGGGTTATTGTAAAAGGTAAAACACTAGAAAGTCAACAGGAAATTACAACTACAATTCCTTCAAGGTAGATATTTTCTTTTTGTCACCTATGTTTCTCCCTTGGATAAGGTTCCATCCCAGTTCCACCTACTCAGCATCCTCCCCTTTGCCTCTGAGTGGTGTTATTTATATTCAAGAACCAGGATCAAACTTTGGCAACTTTTGATAACTATTCTGTGCACAAGCGACTCACAGAGTCATAGAGATGTACAGCATCGAAACAGACTTTTTAGTCCAACCCGTCCATGCCGACCAGATATCCCAACCCAATCTAGTCCCACCTGCCAGCACCTGGCCCATATCTCTCCAAACCTTCTGATTCATATACCCATCCAGATGCCTCTTAAATGTTGCAATTGTACCAGCCTCCACCACTTCCTCTGACAGTTCATTCCATATGCACCACTCTCTGTGTGAAAAAGTTGTTCCATAGGTCTCTTTTATATCTTTCCCCTCTCACCCTAAACCTATGACCTCTAGTTCTGGACTCCCCAACCCCTGGAAAAAGGCTTTGTCTATTTACTCTCTCCATGCCCCCTCATGATTTTGTAAACCTCTATAAGGTCACTCCTCAGCCCCCGACTGAGGAAAAACAGCCCCAGCCTGTTCAGCCTCTCCCTATAGCTCAAATCCTCCAAACCTGGCAACATCCTAGTAAGTCTTTTCTGAACCCTTTCAAGTTCCACAACACCACACAGCACTCCTTTCCAAGTTAGAAGGCCCTGGATTGATGTTTGCGTGAACACAAAATTCAGGCTGGCACTTTATTGCAGTATTGAGGGAGAGCTGCACTGTTGGAGGCAGTGTCTTTCAGATGAGATGCTAAGCCAAGGACTCCGTCCACCCTCTGAGTGAAACATATAATATTCGAAGGTCGTTCATCAAAGAAGAGTAGGGTAATTCTGTTAATATCCTGGCTAGATATTCATCTCTCACCCAATGTTTGTACTATTACAGATTATCTGACCGTTTATCTTATTGCTTTTTGTGGGCGATTGTTACAAACAAATTGGCTGCTGCCTTTCCTACATCACAACGGTGACTACGTATTAAACAATTTATTGGTTTTCCAGAACGTTCAGACATCCTGGGATTGTGAAAGCACTATAAAGTTCAAGCCTCACTTTCTTTATTGATTTTCTATATGATGAGATGAGAGTGTTTGAGTGGTAAGTGAATCCTGAGAAGAGAGAGATTGATATTTTAAAATATGTATTCATGTATGCATTTAGAGCATTGCTGGCACGCAGCATTTGTTGCCCACTCTAATTGCCCTTGAGAACATAATAGGGAGCAACCTTGTGGAACTGCTGCAGTCCAATTGGTGCAGGCACATGCACAGTGCTGTCAGGACACAAGTGAAGGGAAGAACAGTGGAAGTGTTTTGAGGATGTCTTCAAATGACCCCTGAAGAGGTAAAATTTCCACAACAAACTCATGGAACCCTCTGGCTCGTGGTGAACCAAACATGGAAAGGTTCATTCGAGAAGGCAGTAAATAGAAATGGAGAGTCTTCACTGTGAAACTGCAGAAGTGATGTCATTGGAGGGAGTGCGCAGACCTCTAAACAACCCACCTTCCTGACACTTCATCTACAGCTATGCTGCATGAGATAGAGCTTGCAGTTCATGCTTTGGACATATTAGCCATCTGAGAACTTTGCAAATCGAAGTGGAAGCAAGGCAGTATCCTCCAAAGGGCTGCCCATGAAGAAGCAGGTTGCATTCATTGCCTGCTTCTTCATGGTAGAATCACCGGCATGGAAGATGCTATTTCCTGACCCCCAGCTTTCCTGTGATTAACTCCTTAAATTCTTCTGCAGGGCAGTCATTGTGACAATATGTTGAAAAAGACTTTCTCCAAATCGGAAAAGCCTTGGAGAATTTTTACAACACATCTTGTATATGACACACTACTGCCTCTGTGCATCAGAAGTGGAGGGAGTGAATGTTTGACCTGGATGGAGTGTCAACCAATAGAGTGCTTTGGTTTGAATGGTGTTGAGTTTCTTGAGTGCTGGAACTTTACTTATTCAGGCAAATGGACAGTGTTCCACCATACTCCTGAATGTGCCTTTGCAGAAGGTGATTACATAGAATACCCAGTTTCTGATTTACCCTTGTAGTCACAGTGTTTGTATGGCTAGTCCAGTTACAATTCCAGCTGATGGTAACCCAAAGGATGTCGATGGTGTGGTCTCAGCATTGGTAATAAATTGCACATCAAGGGGTGATGATCACAGATTCGTTGACTTGCTCTTGTGTAGTACAAATGCTACTGGTCAGTTATCAGCCGAAGCTGGAATGTTTTCCAGTTATTGCTGCTTATGGGCGTGGATAGCCTAATTATCTGAGGGGTTGCAAATGATGCTGAACACTGTGCAATCTTCATCAGTGATGTCATATTGGAAAGTTATTGACGGAGCTGCCGAAGATTGTTGGGTCTAGGACACTACCTGAGGAACTCTTGCAGTGACATGCTTGGACTGAGATAATTGAAGAGTTTTCCCCAATTCTCATTGATTTCAACTTCCTTTACTGCAGAATATTTTAATTGGTAGCTTGATGTCACTTTCATTTCACTTGGACAGCTCACCTCTTTTGTCTCTGTCTGGACCAAGACTGTAATGAGATCAGAAATTGAATGGTCCTAGTATGACCCAAACTGTGCATCAATGAGCAGGTTATTGCTGAGGAACTGTCAATAACACCTTCCATCACTTTGCTATTGATCAGACATAGACTGAATGAGGATGTAATTAGCTATGTTAAATTCCTCCTGAATTTTGTGGGCAGGACAAAATTGGGCAATTTTCCACATTGTCAAGTAGATTCCAGTGTTGTAACAGTAATGGGACAGCTTGACTAAATGCATGGCTAGCTTAAGAGCGTAAGTCTTCAATAATATCAGGAACCTTACCTGTTGCATTATCTAGAACCTTCAGTCTTTGTTTGATATTTTATGGAATGCTTTGATTTGAATGAAATCTAACATTTGTGATGTTGGGGAACCTCAGGAGAAGGCTGAAGTGAATCACCTATTCTGAATATGATTATGAATGCTTCAGCCTTGACTTTGACAGTTGTGTGCTTGGCACCTTCAGCATGGAGAATGGGAGCTTTCTGCTCCTAACAATTATTTAATCACCATTCACAACTGGATGTGTCAAGACTGCACAGCTTTGATCTGCCTCATTAAGTGTGGGATTGTTTGGCTTTGCTTAAACTGTGCTGCTTTGCTGTTTACTGTGGATCCAGTCCTGTATTGTAGCTTCATGATGTTGGAATTTCATTTCAGATCTGCCTGGTGCTGTTCCAGGTGGGCTCTTCTCTTATCTGCTGCATGTGGGTTAGTGAGGGTGAGGTCAAATAGATTTTCTTTGCTGTCGGCTCTTTAATCATCAGCTGTAGGGCCAACCTGGCAGATAGGTTCTTCACGATTTGGTCAATCAATTTGAGTCATTCTTAGTGATGGACACTGAAGTCCCCTACCCAATGTGCATTTAGCATCCTTGAAACCCACAGTACCTCTTCTAAATGGTCTTACTGGGAGTCACAGCATTAAAAAAAAGCCAGACCGCCCTGAAATGAAATGACAAGGCAATTCTACACGCAAGAGGCGTTAGAAACTTGGAAACACTCTTCTGAAAATGGCAATCAATGCTCTATCAGCTGTTAATTTTAAATCTGGATGTATCATAGAATCAGGCTATTTGGCCCAACAAGTCCACATGGATCATCCAAAGAGTATCCCACCCAGACCCATTCCCTATCCTATTACTTTACAATTCCCTTGACGAATGTACCTAACCTACACAGCCCTGAACACTATGGGCAATTCACCTAACCTGCATATCTTTGGACCATGGGACGAACCTGGAACAAATCCATGCAGACACAGGGAGAATGCGCAAACTCCAGACAGATAGTCGCCCGAGGCTGGAATCGAACCTGGGTCCCTGTCGCTCTGAGACAGCAGTGCAAATCACTGAGTCCACTGTATATTCAGGGATTTGGGATATACTTAGCTCACGAATCAGCCAGGATCCCATTCAATGGTGGAACAGGCTAGATTCCTTTTTCCCACAGCCAGATGCCCTCTCCAAGTATCATACTTTCAGTGCCAAGGTCCCTTTCCCACTGCTACACCTCTTGTACCAGGTTCCCTCTCCCAGTGCCAGTGTCCATTTGTCCCAGTGCTATTTTCCTTGTGCTAGGTTCTCTTTCTCAGTGCCAGGCCTGTGTCCCACAGCTAATGCCCAACTCCCCTTCCCAGGGCCATGTTCCCTTTCCCAGAGTAATGCTGCCTTTCCCAGCACCACACTCTGAAGGTAAGGCTCCATTTCCTGGGGCCAGGTTTGCTTTCCCAATGCTATGCTACCAGTGCCAGACTCACTCTCTATCATGCTCCCTCCAACTGTGCCAGACTTCCTTTCCCAGTGCCAGACTCCTGAGTTCAGTACTAGGCTCTATCCACCAGTGCCACACGCCGAATACCAGACTCCCTTTCCCAGAATGTGGTTCCTTTTACCAATGCCAGGTTCCCTTTACCAATGCCATGTTCCATTGATCAATGCCAGGCTCCTTTTACCAGAGCCAGGTTTCCTTTTACCAATGCCAGGCTCTATTTACCAATGCCAGTCCTGACTACCAATGCCATGTTCCATTGATCAATGCCAGGCTCCTTTTACCAGAGCCAGGTTTCCTTTACAGTGCCAGGCTCTATTTATCAATGCCAGGTTCCTGATTACCAATGCCAAGCTCTGTTTACCAATGCCAGGTTCCCTTTACCAGAGCCAGGCTCTGTTTACCCGTAGCACCCCCACAGTTCCAGTTTCCTTTTTCTCAGTGCCAGGTCCCAGGTCTCGAATCTCTCTCTCTCTCTCACAATGTTAAGCTCTCAGGGCAGTACAAGCACAAAAGTATTGCGCTTTCTGGGAATCAGAATTTTTTTTTAGAGAAAAAAGCACACACAAATGTTGAAAATACTCAGGTCTGGCAGTATCTGTGAAGAAACGCATCAGGCTACCTGTGCCAAGGCTCCCTCTCCTGGCACAGAGTGGCGTTTGGGGGGTGGGGGAGCAGTGAGACTGCAACATCAGCCCCAGGGCTCCGCCCCATCCACAGCTTCGATTTAAAGCCGGAGCCGGGAACCAGAAGCAGCTCAGAGCGGAGAAGGCACAGAGAGAGGAAAGGTGAGAGAGAGAGAGAGAGAGAGGGGACATCGACTGACACAGTGATACTGGGTGAGTAACCAAGGGGCCCGGCTCCATTCTAAGCTGGGGGGCTCAGTTGGTCCCATTCTCTTGCTGATCCTATTCATCGGGGGGGGGGGGGGAATGTCAGCCTTAAACCCATTGACCCTCTGCCCCGCTCTCCAGTCCTTCTCCAATACCATCCCCGCCTCAACTCTGCCCTCGATCACCCCATTCAGATCCCTCCCAGCCCCATGTGGCTGATCATAGCTCGGCGTTGGTGTAAATTGCACCGAGACAGGGAGCGAGGGAGTTGTTCACTGTGTTTCAGATTGAACGCCTATGGAGGAGACGGGAGAGTTAATCTCACCTTCTGTCCATTGATCTTTTTTTTTATATCTATGGTGGTGCGGAATCTGAAATTTGTTTTTTTATTATTCACCAAGGAAGGTGTGTCTCTTTGTGTGTGTTTGTGTGTCTTTGAGTTTTCTCAAGCAAAGCCAATCCCCAGTGTTCCTGAATGGGCGTCCAGGGCAGGAAAAGAAGTTAATCATCTTCAGGTCCACCAGAAGTCCAGTGGAAGTCTCCCTGGATCTCACCGGGAGGTCACTCACTTCCATAGGGTGACCCTGTCAGGTTGTGGGAATGACCACCCCCGCCCAACCCTGTCAACATGGAATGAGGTGGGGGTATTCTGTCCACCGATGTACAATCTGAGCAGGTTCAGATATAAGCAGTCTGCAATGCGAGCCATTCCGAAGAAATCCTGAATCTGTTAACGATAATGTGGGCGGCACGGTGGCACAGTGGTTAGCACTGCTGCCTCACAGCGCCAGAGACCCAGGTTCAATTCCCGCCTCAGGCGACTCTCTGTGTGGAGTTTGCACATTCTACCCGTGTCTGCATAGATTTCCTCCGGGGTGCTCTGGTTTCCTCCCACAATCCAAAAATATGCAGGTTAGGCGAATTGGCCATGCTAAATTGCCCATAGTGTTAGATGAGGGGTAAATATAGGGGAATGGGTCTGGGTGGGTTACACTTCGGCGGGTCGGTGTGGACCTGTTGGGCCGAAGGGCCTGTTTCCACACTGTAAGTAATCTAATTGATTGGCAAAACCGAATGGGGGAAAAGCAACTTCAGGCTATTTCTGCTCTGGAATCCTTTGAATTCACTTCCTCTTGCACACGTAATACTGGAAGTGAAGGTGAGGGTGTAGCGGGTATCGTAGTTTACTGATCTGCCGTGGGGCGCCAAGATAATGGGCTGGGGTATTGGAGGTCTTACAACAAGGGATATAAGATTAGACAAATTCAGAGCAGGAAGGAGGGGAGCAGGTTAGATAACGTCAATGCGTGGAATGACTATTTCCAGCCCCGAAATAGCTTGGTAGCTCTCAGTTGGCACAAAAGCAATGGGATGAAAGGCCTTCTCCAAGGGTGTAAATGACCCTCTGTGTCTGTCCATTGAATGAGCATCCTCCCACCCTGTATAACACCCATCCACAACTAATGGTTAGAAAGCACTCAAGAGGTCCCAAAGAGCTGTTCACTACTGTTTTGTGAAGTGTGGTCACTGTTGCAGTGCAGGTAACATTATGGCCAATATCGATCCAGCAAGAGTCCAGAATGTGATCATGATCAGACAGTCTATTTCGGTGCTGCTGTCTCAGGGATAAATGTTGGCAAACACAATTGCCTGTAGCCTTCCCAGATTTTTCTGGAACAGCTAGGTTCAGAAGATCCAAATCCTTTCCCAGACTTCCACAGGAATGTTCCCTTGACAGGAAAGCTTCTCGGATGTGGCTGGTTTTGTGCTGGGCTTCCCTCTGTGCCAATTTTATTTCTGCTGTTTGTATGCAATGGATTTGGATGGTGACACTTGCTGTCTGTCAAACCACCATGGGGTAATAGACTGCAGCTGCGAGTTTGCATTCTGAGTTTTTCATTGCAGTTTGTTTTTTTTACCTCTTGATTTTCAGCTTTGGACAGAGTAGGGAAATGACCAGTTTTCCTCCACATGTTAAAAACTGTGTCTGTGGTGAAGAATTGCATGACTAACTGGCTGAGCTGGCCATTTAACTCCTACCCAGAGATTTTTGCTGTTGGCTTCGCCTGATCTGAGTGCAAGGCTGGCGTGGCCTGTGTTTCCCAGGGGAGTCAATGCCTGGAGCTAAGGAGGGACAACGCACAACAGTCCCACTCCCAACCCCCTGAAGCCAAAGTTATCTTTTGAGTGCAGCTTGTAGTCAATGCTGAGGCCCTGATTTCCCCCTCACCCATTCGAGGGTTCCTGCAGGGTCAGCTAGATTATTCATTGCTTAGCAACCAGAGTGCTGTGTGTATGTGTTGGGCGGTTTTTAGTCACTAGGTCAAATTAACTTCTTGTCCGATTATCACGGGAAAGGAGCGGAGGAGCAGAGGATGGAATTTAGAATCTGCATGAGTTTATGAATTTCGTTATAGATGTGCAGATTAAAAATTGGCTGAGGGGCAGAAACAATAATAACAGTGAACAGCCTTTTTCTCCCAGATTACAGAAAAGGATATTGTTGGGTTCTGCAGGGATCAGTACAGAGACCACTTTTTGATAATAGCTTAAACAGTCTGTACAGCATGATTTCAAAATATGCAGATCATATGAAAAGTGTAATAGGCAATGAGGAGGATAGTAACAGACTTTTGGGAGGACTCTGACAGCCTGGTGTGTTGAGCAGATATATGGCAGATGAAATTTTAACATAGAGAACAGTGAAATCACTCATTTTGGAAGGAGCACTGATGAGACATAATAGACTTAATGGTACAGTTTCAAAGTGGTTGCGGGTACAGAGAAATCTGAGAGTGTATGTTCATAAAGTATGGGAAGCTCGGCTTAGAAAAGGACAGAGGAGACTTACCAGGATATTCCCAGAGATGAGGGCCCTCAGTTCTGAGGAGAGGTTGGAAAGTTCAGACTATTTTTCTTGGAACATCGAGTAGACTGGATAAAGGTTTTCAAACTGATGTGAGACTTTGATCGAGTACTGTACTTGCAGAGAAAAATGACTGATTCCCTTTGGCAAGTGTGTCAACCAGAAGCCAAAAATCATTAGTAAAAAATTAGGAGACATGTTTTCATTCCGGGAGTTATCAAGATCTGGAATGTTCAAATCTGAAAAAGCGTTGGATGCTGATTCAGTAACACATTTAAAAGCGAGTTGGACAGGTACTTGAGGACCCTAAAGACATAAAGCATGGCTGTGAGACTGAGTGCAGCTACTCTTTCAAAGTGCCAGTGCAAGCACGACAAGCTGAATGGCCTCCTCTGCACGGTGATTCTGGTTTGAACTGCTTGAAGCTCTTCCACAAGTAAAGCCATTTTTGTTTTCTCATTTTTGCAGAGCAGAATCTTGCTTTGTTGATGCTTTAAGCCTTGGAGAAGGGTGGAGGGCAGTGCAGCATGATTTTGAGGAGGAGGTTAAGTGTCAGGCAGTGATTCCCGCACACAGGACGGATTGAAGCCTCTTCATTAGAGAACTGTCTGCTCTTGACATCATGGGAAAAGGTCTGGGGTGAAATAATTAGGCACGCACAGTGATAGAAAAGTTTCAATGCCACTGAGAGAGCATTGTAGTGCTTCCTGTACTTTCTTTCTCTTTTTATATTCTGTCTGTGAATAACCTTTATGAAACTAGGCATGGGGCCAGAATCACTATTGCTTTGGCCCAGCCCATCTCAGATGAAGACTGGTGAGAGGGAGGGCAACATTATTGCCTCTGTTCTCTGGGTGGAATGCAAGAGTTCAGTGAGAGAACGGGAAAGAAAGAAAGGGGGCCGTTTCTATCTTGAGCCCCGTGTGTGAGAGAGAGAGACTTCGAGAGAACTGAGCTAACAGAGAATGGTGGCTCGGTGGTTAGCATTGCACTCTCTCAGTGCCTGGGACCCAGGACCAATTCCAGCCTCTGACAAATGCCTGTGTGTAGCTTGCGCATTCTCCCCGTATCTGCGTGGGTTTCCTCTGCAGGCTCCGGTTTCCTCCCACAGTCCAAAAATGTGAAGTTAGGTGAATTGGCCATGCTAAATTGCCCTTATTGTTCAGAGATGTGTAGGCCAGCTGCATAAATCATGGGATTGTAGGGTCATGAGGGAATGGGTCTGGCTTTGCAGAGGGTCAGTGTGGACTTGGTGGACCAAATGGCCTGTTTCCACACTGTAAGGATTCTATGCGAATTCTGTACAAAAAGCATATCGACCACACTGAGCTCACAGACCTGGTGTTGGTCCCTGGATAAATAACATCTGGTTCTGACTTTTCTCGATTTCACTTGCTGACTGAGCAACCCAGGGCCAGCATACAGGTTCAGCAGCTTGAACAATGAGGTTTTCACAGACTGTGTAATGAAAATCCTTCACAGATGACCCCTTTTTAAATTACTGTGGTTTATCTCTCTCTCTCTATCTCTCTCTATTCCTTCTATTTCTTTGTAATATATGCTGCTCCCCTCCCTTGGTGGGTAAGGACACAATTGTGCCATCTCAATGTTTCATTTCTGGCCTCTGTGCTTAAAAAGGGTGTGCAGGAACTCTTGTACCAATGCCCAGAGCATGAGACAATGCCTTGCTGAGAGCTTGCTCTCTCCTCCCTATAAGCCTCAGTGTGCGTAAGGCCTGCACACACCGTAAAATAGACGGCCCAGTTCACAATCTCTGCCCGAATCCATGTAACACACCATTGGTTCACTTAGCCGTCAGTGCCAGCATGGGTTCTGGGTTCAAATGCTACCCCACGACTTGGGCAGAAAATCCTGGCACACATTCCAGTGGAGTTCTGGGAGGAGTGCTACACTGTTAGAGATGCTGCGTCTTTCAGATGCGATGTGAAGCTAAGGCCACGACTGCCCTTTCAGTTATGTGTAAAAGGGCCTTTAGCAGCTATTTTGAGAAGTGAGTTCTCCCTAGTGTCAAGACTTATCTGTGAACCAACATCACTTTGTGAAAGAAAAACAGTTTATCTGTTCTTTGTTTTCTGGGATAATGTATGGAAATTGCAACTGTGCCCATGCTTCAAAAAGAACATCTGATTGATTGCCTCAAGATGCAAGGTTAAACCAAACTATCCCTTGCATACTAAGTTTTACAGGACTGCAGCAGTGAACAATTGAAGTTTGGAAATGAGAAAAATAAACAACTGAGATGAAGTATTAGAAGAAACAGCTAAACCGCAACTCAGAGTCTCTTCACTCAGCCAGCAGGAGACCTCCTGCAGGCCTAGATTGTGGTCGAGCCACTGATCATGATGAACGGGGGAAGGGCAGTCACATGTGCTGCTCAAAACCTAACACGCCAATCCTTAGGAATGGGGTCTTGGAAGCCATATCATTCCTGCTGCCGAACTGACTTGTGGCACGTTAGTGCCAACTTCATCTTGTACTATTGTTAATCGTGCAGTCGATTCTGCTATAATGTGCATTTCTTAAACATGAATTGGCTGGACCACAACTGAAGAATTTAAACCATTATTTGTAGAATGCGAACTTTTCTTACCTGTATTGGCTATAAAGCGATTCTAGTCCCATTGATTTAAATGGTGCTGCTATTACATGATTTTCTTATAATGAGGGGTCACATGGGAGCGGAACTATCGCATTTTATCAGAATAGTCTGTATCTAAATTGGGTGCACGGGGTGGGCATTAACTGGGGAGGAAGTAGGAACAGACTGAAGATCAGAGAGGCCTGGGTTTAAGTCCCACCGTCACCAGAGATATGTAATAACTTCTCTGAACAGGTTGATTAGAAAAATAAGTTTTTTTTTTCTCGAAGAAAAGAGCAACAATGGCTAATAGTAGTTGTTTACAAAAAAGGAACATACTGAAATTGTAGTGGTTAAGTTTGATGCTAGATGTTTATGACCGGTTTCTCAGGAAAAAAAATGCTTAAATTGTGCAAAGATTGGCTCTCGTTTTTATCATTTACCACCTGGCTTTCTGGAATTTCACACAGCAACTTTCTGGGCAGTAAGAGACCGGTATGG
The DNA here is from genome assembly GCF_004010195.1 of Chiloscyllium plagiosum. Taxonomy (NCBI): domain Eukaryota; kingdom Metazoa; phylum Chordata; class Chondrichthyes; order Orectolobiformes; family Hemiscylliidae; genus Chiloscyllium; species Chiloscyllium plagiosum. The sequence goes on along the minus strand of NC_057751.1, from coordinate 14,906,633 downwards.
GGTTACGTACAGAGTAAACGTCTTTTATTCCATCAAATAATTTCAGGGTAGCTATAGACCGGTCAGAGACAAAATAAAGCTTCCTCTACACTGTTCCAGCCTAACCTTGGATGAGATGTGTACGAGGAAATTGCAACACTTTTCTTTTGCTATATCAAGTTGTAGATTTGAGGAAGATCAACCATTTAGTGCTAAATTTGCAATAGTTTGGTTCCCATTTTCCAGATTGACTTGGCATCTACAATTAAGTAATGAACCATTTCAGTGAGGGACCAGAGGTTGGATTACATCATCTCCATAACTGTGATAGCCATTCACAATAATTTTTGATGACCTACTGCATATTGGAAACACCATCTCTGCCACCATCACCACCAGCTTCCCCAACACATGTTCGACACAGCCTCATGATCATTTCTGTTCCATTTAAACATATGACCACTTGATATTTTCACATCCACTTCTGTAATGTGTAGGCTGTCACTGTGTTGACCACATTCAAAGTCTACAGCACTGACCCCAAAGAAATCATTACTTCATTCTGCTCGCTATTCCAATTCACATCCCCACTTTTGCGCACACAAATCTTTTATGGTTGGACAAGTTGAATATGTTGTTGTTAAAAAGGTATAGAAGCTCCTTGGCTTGGAGAAACTTTATTAGTTACATAAAATGTTCAGAGGAATTTATTAGAAAGTTCTAAATTGCTGAAGGTTTTGACAGAAGCTATGAAGAAATTGCCTACATTAGTGTGAGGGTCACTCTCCAGAGGACACATAATTAATGAAAATGACAGTGGAACAAAGGGGACGATGGGATTGATTCTTTTTGACACTGTTAGTTGTTTGGATGAATGCACTGCCTAAATGCAATGCCTGTCCAGCAGCAAGCAATAAATAATGCCTTAGAATATTCTTCTTTTTCAGAAAGAAGTTTCGATAACCACGATAAAAGAAGAATATGGCTCTATTGAGAATTGTGACCACTATATCACTGCTTTTCATCCTTGCTGCAGCATCTGAAGTAAGTGTCTCACCTTCACACTCCAATCATTCCCCTTCATGCAACATTTCCTCATTTCTTTCTTTTTGTTTGTTCTCTATCTCTGTCTCTCTTCTCTATTTCTCTGCTACACTCTGTTTTCTCACTCTTGTGTGGTTCTCTCAACTCGCTTTCTCTCATATTGATCTCTCTCCTCTCGCTTTCTCTCATTGATCTCTCTCATCTCGCTTTCCATCACTGCATCTCTTTCTCTCTCTCCCTCTTTCACACACAAGTAAAGGACTTACTTGAAATACTCAGCTTATGTTTGAATATGTCTGATCCTGAAGTGATCTGAAAGTGTGAAGTATAACTGGTTAATGTGTCTGTCTTGACTCAGGTGCAGAGTTGGTGACAGTGAGGAAGTAACTTTATTTCCTCTTTTGTACCAGTACCACACATACAAAGGGCTGGCTACTGTTGAAATTAATTAATTTTATAAAGAGCAACTACAAAGTAAAAGGGATCCAATAAACATTTAACTTGTGCATTGGCGAAAGGTCATTGGTCTGGAATGTTAACTCTATTTCTGCTCAGAAGCTGCCAGAGTGTTGAGTATATTGGTTTTGCATTCTCCCCTCCTTTCCAACAAATAGAGAGGATTTTTCAAGTAGTGTCTGTCAGTTCAATTTACACATGACTGAAGTGGTATGTGTAACTTGAAAGAGCAGCAGAAGCAGATTCAGTGATAACTTTCAAAAGGGGAAAAAGCAGTGGGATTGGGACAAATTGGATGGCTCTTTCAAAGAGGCTGAATGCTTTCCTTCCACTCAGTAATATTCTGATCTGCTGTTCTGTTTCAGCCACAGCATTTGCGATTTAAACGGGGGACGAGAAGCTTCGCGTCTAAGGCTACTCAAGGTAAGTTCCTTTCTGTAGACAAGTCTCAGTAGTCATGCTTAATGTTCTCTGCTTTGAATATGTTTGTGCAAACAAGCATGTGAACCGATGTTGATATTGTTGTTGTTGTTGTTCTCTGCTGGGCCCTAACTGCTCTGCACATGCTCCATTGCCAGCTGAATTTCCCAAAGAACGGAATCTCCCATTTCCAACAGTTATGCAGTCAATGCTGGGTGGCAACTTAGCAACCAGGTCATCTGTACTCAGTTATGTACAACAAAGCTCAGCCCCTGTTAACTGTAGCATGGATACTGCTTCCCTCCACATGTTCATGTAAAAATCCCTGTGATCATAAAGTGTTTGATCAGAGTTCCAAAATGGGCAAAGCCTCAATTACTCTGAACTGTGATGCCTGATTGTGGGCAGAACTTGGGAACCATTTTGCTTGCAGCAAATTCCCACTGGCAGCTGTGAGAGTAAAGATTAGTGATTTGGGCTTTTTGATGGTGTGGTTGTGAAGGAATGTTGGTCAGAGCCATGGGAAAACTTGTCCTCTCCAGCAGTCTGAATGACTGAGATAGGTTTTAATATCTTGTCCCTGCCAACATTGTGGCACCCCAACAGTCCACCCCCGTTACTTGGGTGATACTCCCCCAGCACTGCCCCTCTGAGTTTTTGGTGCTTCCTCGAGACTTCCCATTTGATGGATCAGCATTTCTTTTTAACTCCCTTTACAATGGTAAGGCATTCCTTCAGCACTGCCATCCAATAATGCAGCACCCCCTCCAACTGTGCCTTTCCTCCTTCAATATTGCCCATCTGGCATGCTGTGCACTTTCTTTATTGCTTGTCCAGCAGAACTGTGCTCCTTCCATGCTGCTTCTTCCAATAGTTTGACTGGAAGTAACCTTAAAAAAAGTTGGAGCCATAGTTTTCAAGAGTGAAGTTAGGGTGGTAGGAGTTTGAATATTACATCTGCAAAGTGGAAATTGATGCCAGATCAAATGTTAATGTTAAATTCGAGATTTCTAGATCATAGATGTGAAGGGACATGGAGCAATAGTAAATCCTTGGGTTGAGATCACCGTCGTGATTTCATTGATTGATGGGAAAAGCTTGAGTGTCTCAATGACTGTCTCCTGTTCCTATTCCACTCCCATGAATTGCCTTGAGTTGTCTGACAACATTTAAATGAGCTGCTTTTAAAGTATTTAGTATTTTTGTGTTCACTGTTCATTGTTGTGACATTGTTTAGGATAGCTGTGCCTACAGTCACCATGTTGGGCTGGTCTGAACTTGCCTTAAACCTCCCAGCATGTGCTTATAGCTCAGCCCATTGTGCAATTTTCACTGTCAACAGTTTTTCTTTGTTTTAGGACATTGCATGAGCTCAGATGGCTCATTTTGGTACCTACATGATGAGACATGGCTACAGATTGTGGGACGACGGATCAAATACTGCCGTTGTAACTGGCCTCGGATTCAATGCCACAGTGTACCAGTGCGAGGTGTGTGTCTGCATGCGTGTGCACCATGGAACCACACTCTGCTGTTTGAATCAGCATCTCAATTTACTGGAGCTTCGAACTCATCGAGAGCTGATCGTATACTCTGTTAATAAGCAAAAGCATGGTTTTCACTCTCTAAATCAGTGTCACAAAAACAGGAAGCCTGCCCAGCCCCTCTATCTCACTCCCCCTATCCACCACCATCTCAGGTGGCATTGCACAGTCGGTACAGAGGGAATGTTTCCACGGGTAAGAAAAAGTGAACCGAGAGGCCATCAATATAAGAAAGTCCTCAAGAAATCTACTCACTCTAACAGGAAGTGGTTGAAGTGGATCATATCAAGATGGATAGGAACATGATGATGGAGAAAGAGTTTCAATAATACCAGCATGGACAGGTTTAGTCGAATGGCCTGTTTCTATGCTGTACATTCTGTATAATCCTTCAGAAAGTGACTCCTGATTCTTCTCACTCGAGATGTCAGGTGCTGTGTGTAAAGGGAAGTTCACTGCTTAACTTACAATCATTCTGAGAATTCATTTCTCCACACCGTCTTCCTACAGTCTTGATCCTCATTCCTAGAATCATTTCTCCCCACGAACTTTCTGCAAACTTGATCCTCTTTTTCACTATTCACTCAGCAATTTCGTCCAGTCATTCTTTAACTAAACAGCACTCGGGGTTATGTTCTGTCCTTGATTCAAGGATATTGCACCTTTCCCTCGCCTCCCCTTGAGTCAATCAGCTGAATGATTCAAGTAACATTCCCCCTCCCACCAGTCCAGTGACCTTCACCCCCAATAAGTAACTACTGTCTGGAGCCTTTCCAAACAATATGACAACATGTTCGAAACCCAGAAAGAGGAGGGAAAGGTAGGCTAGGGGAGAGGGTAAAATAGTTTCTTGGAGTGACTGAAAATGATGTAACTAAGGGCAAAAAGCAATTTTTATGCTTGAAATCTTGAGTGCTAGATTGCTGGTGAGATGGAATGGTGGAGTTGACTGAGACCATTCTGACTGATGGCCGTGTTTATTGACCCTGACAGATTGCACCCAGAATAACTGCTACAATGGAGGAATATGTCGCCAGGCCCTTTACTCTCAGCACTACGTATGTAAGTGCCAAGCTGGGTACAGTGGTCAACTGTGTGAGTTCGGTAAGTAACATTTTATCAGCTTTTTCCTGGAGCTTTCTGCAACCAGACTGATCTTCACTTTTTCCAACCACTCTGACACTCCCGTTCTCTTGTGTTACAGACACCAAGGCGCAGTGTTACCAGGATCGAGGGACCGGGTATCGAGGAACCTGGAGCATCACCCGCTCTGGCGCAAAATGCCTGAACTGGAATTCAACCGCAGTGTCCCGCACCCGTTACAATGGTCACAGGCCAGATGCCCACCAAATGGGACTTGGGAATCACAATTACTGCAGGTACAAAACATTTGAAGAAAGAAAAAGTTGCATTATTTTAGCCCCTTTCATTACCTCAAAATATCCCAAAAGCCCGTATATCCAAAAAACTTATTTTTATGGAGTCCATGTTTTATGGATGGAAACATTTTGATCAAATTACACACAGTAAGGTACCATATGCAGTGTTGTATTTATGAATAGATGTAGTATCAATTTTAATATTAGCTGAGGAATTAATTTTGGTAAGAGAAATCCCTTTTTTTTATCCAAGTAATTTTTTAAATGTCTTGTTAGGACAATCAGGGCCTAGGTTTGGCATCTCAATCTCTGAAAATGCAGCACTCCCTCAATACTGCTTCGAGTGTCAGCTAGGATTACATACTGAGATGTCCAACTGGTTTGATTTAAGAGGTGAGAGTATTACACACTGGGCTGCAGCCAGTCCCTGGTCTTTGCTGGCCCTTCTTTTAATTGTTGCTTGCAGATCCTTTCTATGGCCAATCTCATACTTCACTCTAATCATCTGCAAACCTCTGGAGTGACAGATTGTTCTTTTCAAGGAGCCAACACAGCCCAGCCCCACAGTCTGTCCTACCAATCTCTCCCAATAGTTATAGCTGATTCAGCTCAAACTGAGGATTACTGGTGATTCTAAGAAGGAGAAAAGGAATATTCAAACACAGCAAGAGCCAGACATTGAGCTAATGTGTTCAATGTGTTTGTTTCTTCACCTTTTTCTCTTTGTTAATATGTACATCTTTCTTTTTTGCAGGAATCCTGACAATGATACAGTGCCCTGGTGCCATGTCTACAATGGCCACATCCTGACCTGGGACAAGTGCAGCATTCCTGCCTGCCCAAAGAGTAAGTCTCCCCTATTACGTCTCTCAAAGCAATCACTGCCTCTGCAGCAATAGCCGTTTGTCTAATTGGGTGATGTCTCGGAAAACCCCCGGACTCCTATTGCTCCCTCACAAGATCCCACTATCTCCTTTTACGTTGCCTCTAATGACACTGCCCTTGTCGTCAAAGAGATAGGGGCTTGGGAGTCTGTACAGGAGCTTTACAGTCAGAAGAGCAAGGGAGTTATTATTAACAAGGTTTTTGTTTGATGGTAGATCACAGCTCTGTGTGCTACACCAAAAATGGGGCAGATTATCGTGGAACCAGGAGTTACTCGCAGTCTGGGAGTCGCTGTCTCAACTGGGATTCTGAAGTGGTCCGCCACAAGCAGCATAATGCATGGATACACAATGCTCATCGCTTGGGGCTGGGAAGCCACAGTTACTGCAGGTATAACTCAGAGGAAACAATTAAACTCTTTCTCTCTGTCACTCTCCCTCTCTAAATCCCTTCACGAACTCACACAGCTTTTCTCTTGGTTTGTAGCTATTAGTCTGTTTGATCTTTCTCTTATTGGCTGGTCTGTGCTGAAAGTGCGTCTCCTCTATCTTCAACCCTTGCCACTTAACCCTGTGTCGGTATGCGTACACTCTCTCACTCACCAGTAACCCCTTGTCAGGTTACTGCCACTCACAGTTTCACCATTAATCCCATGTCTGTTCACTGACACTTTGACAATTTTCTGTTCTTATTCCAGGAATCCAGATCAAGATATCAAGCCTTGGTGCCATATTATGAAAGGAAGAAAAATCACTTGGGAATACTGCAACATTGAGCAATGTGCTGCATCAGGTGAGAATTGCACCCTGACCTCGACTCAGTTTATGTGGCTACAGAGATACAAATATTTACGGACACACATGCACTTGTGCCTCACTGTTAGCATAAATTCATGTATGTACAATTGCAGATACATGAACACAGGTTCACTTGCACTCAGGCTGACTCCCAAATACAATTGCATGTAGATACTCAGACACATCGTTGCAATTGCCTGCACATTCATACGTTGACACACGTGGTTATTGCAAACACAAATATACATACACACATAGATAAGCACAGACACAACGTTATAGGTGGAGACTGACTGACTGACTGTGCTTGGACTTAGAGTCATAGAGATGTCCAGCACGGAAACAGACCCTTCGGTTCAACTCGTCCATGCCAAACAGATATCCCAACCCCATCTAGTCCCACCTGCCAGCACTCAGCCCATATCCCTCCAAACCCTTCCTATTTATATATCCATTCAGATACCTTTTAAATGTTGCAATTGTACCAGCCTCCTCTACTTCCTCTTCCTCCACACTCACACACCACCCTCTGCATGAAAAATTGCCCCTTAGGTCTCTTTTATACCTTTACCCTCTCACCCTAAACCTATGCCTTCTAGTTCTGGACTCCTCCAGATAGTGTATATTTTGAAATTTGAGGGAAATCACCCAATCATTTGCTTGATTACTTGTTGTTTTTACTGCGCATGCAGCAGGTACCTGTGGGAAGAGAGAGCCTCAAGCAATGCAGTACCGGATCCTGGGAGGAACCACCACCGACATAACATCCCACCCTTGGCAAGCTGCTATTTTTGTCTACAATCGGAGGACAAAGGATTATGCCTTCCTGTGTGGAGGGAGCCTCATTGGTTCCTGTTGGGTCCTCACAGCAGCTCACTGCTTTCCGCGCAGGTGGGTGTAACATTGCAGTCACACACTCGAAGGCCTGGTATCGCCAAAAGGCCTCAGGCAATCTTCAAATTCAAGAGAGGAGGCAGGCTAAACTGACATTGATTTAAACAAAGAACAGTCCAGCACAGGAACAGGACCGTCACCAATGACATGACACCTTTCTAAACTAAAACCTTTTTTTCATCGATGCTGTCCCTCTTTACGTGCCTATACACATATCTGTCAAGATGCCTCTTAAACATTACTAGTGTATCCACCGCCACCATCTCCTCTGGCAGCGCATTCCAGGTACTTTCTACCCTCTGTGTAAAGAAACCTGCCTCCTACAACTCCTTTAAACCTACTCCCTTTTACCTTAAACCTATGTTCCCTCATAATTGACATTTCTACCCAGGGAAAAGATGCTGACTATCCATTCTATTCATGCTTTGCATAAGTTTTAAAATTTCTATCAAGTCATTCCTCATCCTTTGACATTCAGGTGGAAGCAAATCAAGTTTAGACCAATCTCTTGTCACAGCTAGTACTCCCAAACCAGGCAACATCCTGTAAACTGTTTCTGTATCTGCTCCTAAGCCTTCACATCCTTCTGGCAGTGTGGCAACCAGAACTGTGCACAGTATTCCAAATGTCATCAAAGTAAAGTTCTGTCCAGCTGCGACATTAGTACCTTTTAAGCAAGAAAGAGATGGAACCTAAGGTGCTTTGCAAAGACAAAACGACATGAAAAAGTGCACAAATTTATCTTCATAAAGCACTTTTCTTTTTATTCATTCGTGGGATGTGGGCATTACTGGCTAGGCCAGAATCTATTACACCTCTTTATTTGCCTGAGAGCAGTTTAGTCAATCACATTTTTTCTGGGTCCAGAGTCACATGTACATCAGCCTAGGTAAGAATGTTAAATTGCCCCTCTGTGATTCTGACAGGTATTTCCAACAATCAACAGTGTTACTGTATTTAGTTGTTGTTAGTCCTGCATTGTCTTCACATTTTTACTGAATCTAAAGTTCCCCCATCTGCACCAAACTGCAGCTACAGGAAGTTAACCAAGGAGCTTGTAACATTACATCTGGGCCACTACCTTCTTCTTTCATAACTTAATATCCCAAAGCACTTTGAAATTCATGAAGTCTTTCTGAACTGATGTAATAAATATGGGATGCCAATCTGTGCATAGCAAGATCAGATAGCAACAATACAATACCGATTGTGGGTATAAATACTGTATTGGAGTGAACTTCATGTTGTTCTTTGAAAGTGGGCTTTTTTTCCTTATCCTCCCAATAGAGACATGCCACGTGGCCATTTCTTTCCTAATTACTAGTGCTGAAAAGAAAGTCCAGTGAACACCTGGAGCCAAAATCAGATACAAATCTTGGAGAAAAAGACGGGTCCACAATCTCCACTACTGTTTCCATAGTTAAGGTTAACATGGAGAATGGTCTTCAACTAACCTGCCCTCTCTCTTCTGTGGTAGCTCTGAGAATTACACATGTAGCTGATGATAGAGCTACATTAAGTGTTTTACTTTGCTTCTCAAACCAGCTTCAAAACGCAAGAGATCAAAGTGATCATGGGGAGAACAATCCGCAAAGAGGCATCTGAGGATGACCAGATACTGGATGTGGAAGAGTACTTTGTTCACAAGGAGTTTGATGAAGACACTTACAATCATGACATTGGTATGAAATTTATCATAATGTCTCCCTGCTGAAATAAGTCCCTCCACACGCAGGCCTCCCAATCACCATTTCATCTGGCCACATCAGCAGTCAAAATACAGAGTGAGGGATTGACTGAGGCACATGTTCATAGAGTCACAGAGATGTACAGAATAGACCCTTCGGTCCAACTCATCCATGCCGACCAGATATCCCAACCCAATCTACTCCCACCTGCCAGCACCCGGCCCATATCCCTCCAAACCCTTCCTGTTTCCAAGATTTGAAGTATAGGCTATTCTGCAATGATTGTTGGGAATGAAGTATTGGGGATGGGACCTAGACTTACAAGAGATTATTACAATGACTTGCAGTATGTAAGCAGGTAAATTAGAGAAGAGGAAGGAAGTCTCAACAGTGTGTATCGGGGGGGTGCTTTTACTATTTATTATTTGCTATCCAGTTTCACAGATGTACACCAATCCTCAAAGGCAACAGGATAGATAGATAAGTTGGCGAAGAAGGCCTATGGGATTTTTGCATTTGTTAGTCAAGGTTTTGAATAAGAGCAGTGAGGTTACACTCAAACTGTATCTAAGGGTAGTGAGGTGCATTCGTGGTATTGTGTGCAGTTCTGGTTGCAACACTGTAAATAGGAAGTGATTGCACCGAAGATTGTGCAAAGGAAATCCACCATGATGTTGCCTGGGCTGCTGTATTTCAGCTCTGAAGAGAGATTGGATAGGTGGGAGATCAGAGCAGAGAAAACTGAGGGGGTACCTGTCCAACATTATAAAGGGCATGAATAGAACAGATAGGAAAAAATCTTTTACTGTTAGAGGAATCAATAAAAGGTGGCATAGATAGATAGTAAAGGCGAAGAGGTTCAGAGGTGGGATTCACTGCCTGAAACATTAGTAGAGGTGGAAACCATCACAATATTTGAGAAGTATTTAGACTTGAAGTGCCATAGCATACGAGGCCATGAGCCAAGTGCTGGGAAATGGGACTGGTGCAGATTGGTGCCTATGAACCATGAGGATATGATGGACCAAAAGGCCTTTATCCATGCTGTAAAACTCTATCACACAGCAAAAAATCTTTAGAATGGTGGAGAAAATGAAGACTGCAGATGCTGGAGATCAGAGTCACAAAGTGTGGTGCTGGAAAAGCCTGCTTTTCCAGGCCCACACCTTTTGACTCATCTTTAGAATGGTGACTGAGTGCAGTGTCTGAGCTTAAGAACATCAGAAACTCGTACAGATGTTCACATCCTTGAGCCTGCTCCACTATTCAGTAAAATCATGTCCGACACGGTTGTCACAAGAACTTCACTTCCTGCCTGGCTCCCTGTTACGTTCAATGCTTTGTTGATCAAAAATGTGACTATTTCAACCTTGAGTATATTCACTAATCCAACATCCATTGCTGTCTTGGAGAGAGTATTTTGAAGATTACTCCAATGAGAGAACTCCACCTTAAGTGGCAAGCCCCTTATTCTGAAACAGTGATTACTAGTTTTCGATTCTGTCACAAGGGAGAGCAACCTCTCAGCAGTGACCAAGTCAAGTCACCTCAGAATCATTAATGTTTTTAACATGATCACCTTTGATTCTTTTAAACTTCACTGATAAGAGGCCCATTCTGCTTGACCATGTGACAAGCTCCTCATTCCAGGAATCAGTCCTATGATCCTTCAATAATGGCCTCAGTTCGGGGCAGCAAATATTAACAGCGACTGAGACGGGAGGAGACAGTTTGTTATTGCACAGCCTTGACCCTTACTAAACTTTCCCTCCCTTCCTGCCTGTCCTCCTCCAGCTCTGATCAAACTCCAGTCGAAGCATGGCCAATGTGCCAAGATGACTCGTTATGTTCGTACAGTTTGTCTACCATGGGAGAAGCAGCAACTCCCTGCCTGGACTAAGTGTGAGATCTCTGGATATGGAAGACAAGAGGAATGTAAGTCCAACCCCTTAATTTTTGTTTTTGTATCTGTTTCTTCTGATGAGAGGGTGGTTTTGGGAATGAGATTCCCTGACATTGAATGCTGTCCAATAACCTCTGTAGATTCTGCATTCTACTCTGATCAACTGAAGGAAGGAAATGTCCGTCTCTACCCATCGCACCGCTGCACTTCAGCTCACCTGCACAATCGGACAGTCACCAAAAACATGATCTGCGCCGGAGACACTCGGGGCCTTGATGATGCCTGCAAGGTGAGTGAGATGCAGCTGGAGAAAGGAACCCTTGATCGCCCAGGTCTTTTGACCTACTCCCAAAAGCTGGTGTGATACCACCAGGTCAAGACCAGAACTTTCTGAGCTGCTGATGGCGAGCTACTCTGAGTCTAAGCATGCCTGCTGATTCAGCATCCCCAAAACTCACCTGTTTCTTGTGAGGAATTGGGAAGGGAACAGTGGTTAACCTAAGGTGTTGTGGTCTCCATTCATCTGATGATCCACTCACTCCCCAAAATCCTGGAAGAAATCTCGACTGAGTCTCTCTTTAATATTCTGCTGTTGGAAATTGACAGAATGTAATGGCATGGAGAAGGAGACCATTTAGCTTATCATGCTTATGTTGGCTCTTTAGGAAAGGAATCCAATTTGCCACCCTTTTCCTATTTCTCAGTTACCTTCCAAATTTGCAAATTATGGTTGAGTCTGTTTTGGAGAGGGTAGATGTCCTCCTGTGGACTCTCCCAATCCACCCTGCTCAATATCTTTGCTGTATTCTGATCCCAGAATAATCCTCTGCCTGACGCTCTACCCTGACCCCAAAACTACAACTGTTGCTTTTATTCTGCTTATACAGGGAGACTCGGGAGGCCCCTTGGTCTGTCCAGTAGAGGGTCGCATGAATCTTTATGGGATCATCAGCTGGGGAATTGGTTGCGGGAAACCAGGAATACCAGGCGTCTACACCAAGGTCACTAACTACCTGGACTGGATTCGCAAACACGTGGATGAAGCTTGAGGACCAAAGAGCAGTCTGAGACACAATCAGCAGCCTTTGCAACCTTCCCAACCAAAGCTGAACAATGGGAGTGTCCCCCTGCCCTCCACCCCTAGTGTAAAGAGGAGACAATGCCTGAAATGTTGCTCAGTGAGCAGCACTTACCTCCCCAAAGATTACTGGGCAGCCCATTGCCATTTGGATTGAGAAAGACTTTTTATTCCAGTACTTTCTCTTGATTATCCAATGCTTTTGAAGCAATTTTTCTCTGCTTGCGCTGTGGCTGGTCCCTAGAGTTCAAAGTCTTGGGTAAGGATCAGACTTGTCCCTTCAAAAAGCTGCTTCTTACACACACACACACACGAGTTTTTAATCATATAATAATTTTAATAGTCTTTTTATTGGATGGTCAAACTGGCCATTGGTTGAGTTTCATCCATGCCAGGTCTGGTACCAGGCGAACTCCCCATTTTCTTTCCTTCTTTCTGTGTTCTCTCAGATTTCTTTTAAACATATGCTTGTTCCCATCGCTGCTTCACCCTGCTCTTAATAATCAGGAGACCCATGACTTTTTTTTTAATACAGCCAATTTTGTTCTATGAATAATGTGAATTAACACCCAGTTGCTGCATTCAATTGGCTTTTTGTTAGCTGTTTGTATTCTGCACTTATTCTATTGAAGGGTTCAGTCAATGATGAAGTGTTCAGATTCTCCGTTCAATAATGCTCCCTTGTCATATTCCATTGGATTCATTGCCGGGCAGTGATAGCAACCCTTCATTAATACAATGTACAACAGTTACCTGTGAGAGCATTTGTGTGTGCCTGTGCATATGTGTGAGTGAACGTGGTTCTGTCTGTCTATCTATGTTTCTGAGGGACTGTTTGTGTGTTTATCTGACCAATTTTATGCTTGAGCTGGACATCCCGAGCCTGTGTGTCCATTACTCTTCTTCCTTTATTCCAAAATATCCCTCACACATAAATTTACAGTTTTGAGGAACAGGATTGCAGTGTTGGAGGGTGTTCCATGCGATACCATCTGTAACTCAGCAAAAAAAAATGCTTCCATTGCTGAGCACATCTGGAGGGTCCAAAACTAAATTTCCTTTCCGTGTGAAAAACCTTTTTTGTGGTGAAAAGAGTATAGATGTATGTTGAGAGCACCTTTGTGTCCTGTGACTCTCTGCACCATATACATTTACAATGTGGTGTGTTACAGTTCACTCAGGGAGTCTGATTTTCTGTAGCGACATATGCAAGATAACTGGAGTAACAGATAGTGAAGGTAGAGTCTCCGTTATTCTTTCCATCATATTATTGTTAAAGGGATTTGTAGTTTGATATTCATCTGTCTGCCTGTGTTATGAATGCGCAATCCCTTGGCAACCATGTCTTAAAAGGTGGAACTTGAGCCCAGAGCTCTGTTTCAGAGTCAGGGACACTATCCAGTGTGCCACTAGACCTCATCCCTTTCACATCTACAATATGTTTGGGAAATTTAAGTTTGAAATATTTTAAGCACTCCTTTTGTGCTAAAATATTTATTATGCTGATATCTTGAATGTTGTAAGATTTTGTTTGTTTAACTGGTTAATGTATGAATGCATTATTTAAAGATTTTGTATTGCACAATCCATGTTTTTTTAAAAAATAAAAGTTTTAGCTATTTGTTTAAGTGGCCCGGTTCTTGTTTTACTGTAAGTGAGAATGACTAAGATTCCTCTGGGTATTGGCAACTGGAATATTTGTCTCATTCTTGTGCCCTCTAACCAGTGTTAGGGTGAAGAAAAAAAACATATGTCCCAGATATGTCAACCACTCTTGTATCCCATTCTGTAAGGATCTTAGCAGTATGAGAAACACACAGGGAAAGAGAGAGAAAAGGAGAGATAAAGTGGGATTGCACTGAGTTGCAGCAACATGCTCCCCCTTCCTTCAGGTCAAATATGAGATGGCAATGACGGGCGAGACAAGGTCTATGGAACTGAAATCTATAAACAAGGAACCAGTCCTCCAGAAAGGAAAGGATATCTCAACATCCTCTACATCTTGTTGTGATCACTGTTTACACGCACTCAATTAAAACACCAACTGTGGCTAATATTTTGGGATGCTGATCAAAAGCATATGAACGGCTGAGGGCAATTAACAGCTGCAATGTTGGCTTCAGACTGTATTTAGTGCACGACACCACCTTGGTAAAAGAGTTGAAGCCAGTGCTGGGGTTGGTTGCTTGGAGTCGTGTGAGAAGTTGATGGCCACTTAAAGTACCCATTTAGCAATCATTACAGAGGCTGCATGGCATTTTTGATGACTGGCCAGAAATCCAGATATTGAACCCAGATGTGTCACAGAATCATTTCAACACAGAAAAAGGACATTCAGCCCATGCTCACTCTCTGTATTAACACGTCAGTCATTCAGCACCTGGTTACATCCTTAAGGCTAATTTTTTATGGTCTCAACTTCAGGTCATTCAACTCACACGTAATTTAAGGATATTCTTCCTTTTTGGTTTGTAAGTTACTTCATTCTCCCATCATTGCCTCATTTCTGTGCAGGTGAATGAGTTGGGAAGATAACATGGTAAACAAGACTTGCATTTAACGTCTAATCTAAGAAGTGCATCCTCTGGCAACTCCATGCTCTTTTTGTAATGCCTTTCAATGTCACAGCACTCCTTCAACACCACACTGGAAGTCTAACTTAGATATTGCACTCAAGTCTCCAGATTTGGGCCAGCACCTTCAAATTTGTACAGATGCGAGAGAGGTCCCAATGATGAAAAGATGACATTGATGATGCAGGGAGCCTCTTTGTTTCCTGCCGTCCAATGAAAAGAGTTCAGAGCTAGTCTGAGGAGTGGGAACTTTATTTCATTCTCTGTGGATTTGCACTTTGGAAAAAAGAACACAGGCATGAACTGTTTTCTAAACGGTGAGAAAATTCATAAAGCCAAAGTACAAAGGGACCTGGGAGCGCTAGTACAGGATTCTCTAAAGGTTGACTTGCATGTTTAGTCTGTGATTAAGAAAGCAAATGTAATATTGTCATTATCTCAAGAGGGTTGTAAGTAAAAGCAGTGATGTGCTACTGAGACTTTATAAAGCTCTGGTTAGGCCCCATTTGGAATACTATGTCCAGTTTTGGGCCCTACACCTCAGGAAGGACATACTGGCACTGGAGCATGTCCAGCGGAGATTCACACGGATGATCCCTAGAATGGTAGGCCTAACATGCAATGAGTGGCTGAGGATCCTAGGATTGTATTCATTAGAGTTTAGAAGATTGAGGGGAGACCTAATAGAAACTTACAAGATAATTCATGGCTTAGAAATGGTGGACGCTGGGAAATTGTTTCCAAAAGGTGGGGATACTAGGACCTGTGGGCACAACCTTAGAATTAGAGGGGGTCAATTTAGAACAGAAATGAGGAGACATTTCTTCAGCTAGAGAGTGGTGGGCCCGTGGAATTCAATGCCACGGAGCGCAGTAGAGGCCGGGACATTAAATGTCTTCAAGGCAGAGGTTGATAAATTCTTAATCTCACAACAATTTAAGGGATACAGGGAGAGTGCGGGTAAGTGGCATTGAAATACCTATCAGCCATGATTGAATGGCAGAGTGGACTCAATGGGCCAAATGGCCTTACTTCCATTCCTATTTCTCATGGTCTTCTGGTCTTATAGATTACGACATTCTCTTTGGCTGATAGATGGTAACTGCAGCTTGGAGTACACCATCACCCATCAGTTGTCCCCAGAGATACTGTGAAATTGAGATGGTACATACCTTCCACATGATGCATTTTGGCTACTTGTACAAATAAAACATTTCGCCTTGTCTCTGAAGATCTCCTCGAAGTGCAGTAGCACTGACTTTAATGACAGGGCGGGGCTTGCTATTGGTCATTCAAAGCAGTGCCAACTTGTCCACAAAACTATGTCATGCTTTGAGCCCAAATGTCATAGTGATGAGGCAGTGTGTTGGAAAGAAAAGGGAGCAACTCTGAATCCCCCTGCCCCACCTGCCTCATCTGGGGGTCATAGATCGGCCATTCATTCACTTGTAAATCAATGGTAGAGACCAGAGACTCTGATCAGACGTCATCCTTGAATCAAGGGACAGCTGATGATGGCTGTAAGATATTTCTCTGTCTTTTATTATCCAGAGCCAATAGCGAAGGAGGCTCCTGCAATCCATGCACATGAATACTGTACCAGTCAGCCGCGTCATGAATCTTTCAGCAATTGGCCAAACCCCTCAGGGCTGATCTTTGGCCCAGTCCCGCAAACACACTCCTGTTATGGCAGATTCCTCTTTAAAATAAAGACAAAACTGGAACTGAGAGGTTAGAAACTGTCAGGAGATACTGAACAGGCTGGGGGTTCTTTTCCCCAGAGAAGCAACAACTGAAGTGGAGTGATCAGAGGGAGACTTTTACAATAATGTGAGAGTGGATGTCCAGAAGATGCTTCCACACTTGTCAGGAGGAAACCAAAACTAAGTGCCCATAAGTATCAAGTGGTCACCGGAAAATTCAAAGCAAAATTTCAGGAAAAACTTCTGTATGACAGAGAGTGGAGCCACAGGGTGTAACTGAGGGAAATAGATTAGATGCATTTAATGGGAAGCTCAACTCAAAGAAAAGCAATAGTATGTGCCGCTTGGGTAAAATGAGATTGGGGAGCAGGCCCGTGTAGAGCGTTAATGCTAGCATACACATGTTGGACCGAACAGCCCGATACAGTGCTGGATTTTCTGTGCATATTAGGTTAGATTCCCTACAGTGTGGAAACAGGCCCTTCAGCCCAACCAGCCCACACACCGACCCTCCGAAGAGTGACCCAACCCGACCATTTCCCTCTGACTAATGCACCTAGCAATATGGGCAATTTAGCATGACCAGTTCACCTGACCTGCACATCGTTGGACTGTGGGTGGAAACCGGAGCACCCAGACACAGGAAGAATGTGCAAACTCCACACAGACAGTTGCCCGAGGCTGGAATCAAACCCTGGTACTGTGAGACAGCAGTGCTAACCACTGAGCCACTGTATTGGAGACACTTCCACTGTGAATTCTCTTGGATTGCAGTATCCACGATTCTGTACTGGGCAGGCACTGGCAATGACCCCCTCTTTAAATGCATTTAGGGAAAGGCTACTGCATCATCACATGAAGACAAGGGTGATGGTGGTGGCAGTGGTTGGAGATGCATAAGGAATAAGCAGCTGAAGCAGATTTCAGCAAACAATTGGAAGAAGAAAACCAGCCTCATTCGCTGAGGTTTAGCACTGGGATGAGCAGGATGTCTGGTCAGCTCCGGCAGCTGTGAGGTCGGGAGTGGGGGTGTGGTGGGGGGGTGTTGATTTGCTGAAAACACACATGAGGTACTGATTCAGAATGCAGCAAAACATACTTAGGCCACAGGAATAAAGAGCTGCTTTAATTTGGAATTTCCATTCCTTGAACAGCAATGTAGAGTAGAGCAGAACATCTCAAATTACAGGTTTCATCGTGCAGGGAGGTTCTGATAGCTGGTTGGGACGTGAACCAAGGCTGTCTGTTCTCTCAGGTGAACTCTTTCCACGTTGCTCTCTTTCCTTTATATTGTTCCTGTATACCTCCCTGCTTTACCATCTTCACCTCATCTTCCTGGTGTCAGCTGGGATTTTCCATGCATCATCAAAATATAAGTTGTTGCAGTTGCAAAACATTGCACAGCACTATCAGGAGGACAGCTAGAAGGGAGTCCTCCCTGATCTCCTGTTTTCACCATCTACCCCTCAACCAGCATGATGAAACCATCTTGGGGCAGCACGGTGGCTCAGTGTTTAACACTGCTGCCTCACAGCCCAAGAGACCCTGGTTTGATTCCAGCCTCGCGTAGCTGTCTGTGTGGAGTTTGCACATTCTCCCCATGACTGTTTGGATTTCCTCTGGGTGCTCTGGTTTCCTCCCACAGTCCAAAGATGCGGAGGTCAGTTGAATTGGCCTTTTTAAATTACCCATAAAATCTAGGGATGTGTAGGCTAGCTGGGTTAGTCATGGGAAATGCAGAGTTACAGGGATAGGATAGCAGGGGAGGGGGGTGGAGGTGGATTTGGGTGGGATGCTCTTTGGAGGGTCAGTGTGGACTTGATGGGCCAAATAGCCGGCCTCCACACTGTAGGGATTCTATGATGGTTTTAGTCCAGTCATCATCAGTCATCATCATGGAATCGTACTGTGTACAGAAGCAGCCACTTGAGCTGTGTCCTTGTGACTCACCATGAATTAGGTGAGGGAACCCTTCCTCTGTCACTCACTGCTTCCATCCCTTCATAAGACCCCCTTCCTCCCCAACACAACCCAACCACCCCCCCCCCCAACAGAAACTGGGACCCAAGGGCACAACCTCCAAGTGAAGTGATGACCCTTTCGAACCGAGATGAGGAGAAATTTCTTCAGCTGGCTGGTGACGAATCTGTGGAACTCATTGCTGCAGCAGGATGTGGAGGCGAGGTCACTGTGTCTATTTAGGACACAGATCGGTTCGTGATGCGTAAGGGGATCAAGGTCTACGGGGAGAAGGCAGGACAATGGGGCTGAGAAATATATCAGCCCTGATTAGATGGTGGAGCAGACTCAATGGGCCAGATGGCCTAATTCTGCTCCGATACGTTATGGTCTTACGGTTTCCCCATGATCACCCCACCTCGCAAATGGGTTGATCCGCTCAGTGATGTCAGCAATTGGCAGGAACAGTCTGTGACATCATCAGCAGGAGCGGTCCATCGCGTACTAGGGAGGGACGTGCCCTCTGACTTTTAAAAACCCTTATTCCCACCATCCCTGTCCACTGCTCATTCAACGCTGCAGACGCAACAAACTGCCCCTCCAGAATTTCAAGCCATACCGTGACCTCTCCAGTCCAGAAATCCAGCAAAAAAAAACCAGCTGGATCTTCCTCTTGAACAGGTCCAGGTGATCCTCATCAGCTGCAGCCTTGCGTCCGTGAGCAACAGCAGGAAAGTTTCTGGTTGTTCCTCTTGGCTCTGAATTCATTGCGTCCAGGTTGACGTCCTCCCAGAGTGATCCAGAGGGGTAGGAGGATATCACTTCTGAAGGAGGAATCACTCGGAACCGTCTCTGAGAGAAGACTGTGGGAGATAGAGAGAGAGAGACAGAGACAGAGATAGACAACAGGTGGGAGAAAAGTCTGGGAGGAGTTAAAATTACAGCCTCTTCTCTCGCACTGTTGGTGCTTTCATTCTGTGCAGTTATTGTTCACTGTTGTAAATCGAATGATGAAAATATAATACTTCCCTTAGTCTATTGGTCGAGCTAATTCCATTCACCTGTTTAACTTTAGTCATGGGAACATGGAAGATTTGGATAACTAGGGACAAAGAAAGATTTAATCTGCGTTTTCTAATGTTTTTGTCATTGTTTTATAATGTAATTGTTATTGGCTTGCATCGCATGCACTTCTTTGTAGTTGGCTGTCACATCTGGTGGCAAGGTATTTGAGTGTTGTTGTATTCTCCAGAAAATTCTGAGACCCAGCACTCCCTTGCAGACAGGCATTTCGGTTTAGAGAGTTTTACAGTGTAATTATTGACCAGTGCGAGTTGACATTTCAAATGCAGATGCGATACTATGCCCTCGTGTCCTCTCCCACAGGATCGGACTGCTGTCTGGTGAAGATTAGCCTTCCTCTGCGATTCACTCAGAGGGGGCCTTGCCAAAAGATTTTCAGACAAAGGGTGACTGAGAAAGTATGACTCACTCCCTACTCAGAGACTGTGGTCTCCCTCCCATCCAGGGCTCTGTCAAGTTATATCAGTGAGTCGGAATATCTGGTTTAACCCCATCACAGCCAAACCACTCTCTGTTCTTTACTGTTTGGACTCGTGGCTGTTTAACAAACCCAATATTGTCCTTCACCTCTAAATAATCCCTTACAACTCGCTGCTGCTTGCTGTGCTGGACACACACACATTCACACACACATTCACATGTTCGCTTACACTAATATATTCATTCTCACACTTGCATACACACACACATTCACATATTCACTCATACGCATGCACACTCCCATACACACTTCCACATACATATACTCTGACACACATTCATTCACTTACACATGCACTCCAAAATGCACATACTCTCCCATATACACGCACTCACACTCACAAACACACACACTCCCAAATATATTCTCACATTCATCCATTTATACACACTTAGACACACTTTGGCACGCACACTTTCACACTCACACATACAAATAGTCACACGTTCATAAACACAGACATTCACACATAGATATGCTCTCACACTTACATATTCACACTCACAAACTTGTGCACACACTCCCACACTCATTCATACATGCACACTCATATTTATATATTCACTCATGCACACACTCAGTCACTCTGCTGTGCACAAATGCACACATTCACAATCAATCATGCAAACACACACACACATGCCAATAAATTCCCACACACTACAAAGTATTAGTGCAAATGTTCACACTCACACACACTAACACAGGTGTACACATACATACACACTCACATATTTCCCCACAAACGTCATCTCACATGCTCACACTCACTCATTTTCACACACACACCATACACTTAAAGATTGTCACATATTCTCTCCCGAATGCACACACATACTTAAACACATCATCTCTCCACTCCTTTGTACATACTGTCACACACACACTTACCCATCCCCCTCACACATTCACTCACCTGTGCACACATATTTTTACACTTCCACACATTCACACACATTTTTGAGCTCTGTCTATCACTTGCTGCTTGACATTGATGGCATGCAAGGAGCCCTGTTTGATAGCTTCATCAGGTTGACACCTGATTTTCAGGTATGCTGAGTGCTGCTCCATTGATCAATGGTTGTTAATCCTGGCTTGATGGGAATGGTTGAACGCAAGAGTGGGGTATATGTCAGGCCATGAAGTTTCAGATTGTGCTTGAGTACAATGGTGGCCTGCAGCGCCTCTTAGATGGCCAGCTCTTGAGTTGCCTAATCTATTCAAAGTCTATCCATTTAGTATGGCATTGGTGTCACACAGCATGATCACTGATATTCTCAATGTGAAGGCGTGATTTTGGCTGCACGATGGTGACTCTTACTGATACTATCATGGACAGATGCATCTACAGTGGCAACTTTGTGAGGATGAGGTCAAACATGTTTTTTCTCTTTTATTGGTTCACTTAGCGCCTTTTGCAGACCGAGTTGAGCAGCTATGTCATTTAGGACCTGATCAGTAGTCATATTGCTACCGAGACACTTTTTGTGGTGGACATTGAAATACTCCATTTCTGTGCTTCCTCCAAACGCTGATTTATCAGTTAAGGGAGGACGGTATGTGGTAAACAGTAGGAGGATTCCTTGCTCATTTTTAACCTGAAGCCCCGTGATTTCTTGAGGTCCGGAGTCAATGTTGAGGACTTCCAGGGTAACTGCTTCCTGTCTGCATACCACTGTTCCACCACCTCAGCTGTGTCTGCCCTATCAGTGGGACAGGATGTATCCAGTGATGGTTATGGTGACATCTGGGCAGTTGTCAGGTATGGTTCTGTGAGCATGACTATGTCAGGCAGTTGCTTGACTAGTCCATGAGACAGTTCTCCCCGTTTTGGCACTAGCCCCCAGATATTAGTAGAGAGGACTTTGCAGGGTCGACAGAACTGTTTCTGCCATTGTCTTTTCCATTGCTTAGGTCAATGCCAGGGACAAAGGGATGTGAAACAAATGGCATGGTGACAGTGATGGGTCCTTCAGGATGCTACCCATCTGACAACCAGACATTAAAGTCAAATCTATTCTACAAATCGGACTGGGTTACCAAAAAGATCAGATCAGCAAAATCTACTTCAGAAAGTCCGGACAAAATATGTTATAAGGAAGTGAAAACCACATTAAAGAACTCTTTACTGCAGACAGGAAAC
The DNA here is from genome assembly GCF_004010195.1 of Chiloscyllium plagiosum. Classification (NCBI taxonomy): domain Eukaryota; kingdom Metazoa; phylum Chordata; class Chondrichthyes; order Orectolobiformes; family Hemiscylliidae; genus Chiloscyllium; species Chiloscyllium plagiosum. The sequence continues at coordinate 14,884,624 of NC_057751.1, read as the reverse complement.
GCAGTTCGAATGGCGTTCCCCTGCACCAAGATCATATTTCCAGTTCATGCAAGTATTGTGTCTCTTTAAGACAACCAAGTCAGCAGGTCACTGTCTGCAGCATGATCTAACCTTTCAGGGCAATGAACTTTCATGAGCTGCTGTCTAAGGAAACGGGAGTTGGAATTGTTGAACTCAGCATTGAGCTCAAAGGCTGCTGCCAAGTGCCCCCATCAAGATCATATTGGAACACTGCAGCAGACTGAAAATCGAAAGGTCAATGAAAGAACAAGGGGGAGAATTAAAAGGACAGCAGTCAGGATGCTTAAACTGGGATCATGCATGCAAATTGAAAAGACTTCCAAAAAAATGATGTGTGCTCTGTGTCTGCACCACAGTGTGCAATGAATGCAATGCATGATATTCAATGGCTCGTGAATCTTTCGGAATTGTATGCATGTAATTACACTTTTTGTAATTGTTAATGTGGAAGAGACGGGATGTTTGTGAGAGGGCTGAATGTGTATGTGTGACTGCATGTGTGTGTGTGAGAGAGGGGACTGAGAGTGTGTGTGTTTGTTTGTGTGAGAGTGACTGTGTGTGAAGGACTGAGTGTGTGTGTGTTTATGTGAGAGTGACTGTGTGTGAGGGATTGCATGTGAGGGAGTATGTGTGTATGTGTGTGTGTCAGTCACATTGGCCAAGACAGACATGAAACCAAGCTGGTGGATGACCGAAAGTGTACAACATCAATTGGGAATGCGGACCTGGGGAGGGGGGATTTTTGTTTCACAATGGCTGATATATAAATATAACTCAGCATGTGGTTTTACAGGAACACCACATTCAAACATCCTGCAACTCACAGGGGATTTAACTCATGAACTCCCAGAAGGTCTAGGTCGATGATCAGACTTGACGAATAACTAGACCCTTGGGAGATGAAGGGGAACAGCTCCCATTCACCATGGGCGGCACGGTGGCTCAGTGGTTAGCACTGCTGCCTCACAACGCTAGGGACTTGGTTTTGATTCTGGCCTCAGGTGACTGTCTCTGTGGAGTTTTCACAGCCTGCGTGTGTTTCCTCCGGGTGCTCCGGTTTCCTCCCATAATTCAAAAGATGTGCAGTTTCGGGTGAATTGGCCATTCTAAATTGCCCATAGTGTTAGGTGCATTGGTCAGGGGTAAATGTAGGGTAGGGGAATGGATCTGGGTAGGTTACTTTACGGAGGACTCGTTGGGCTGAAGGGCCTGTTTCCATACTGTTGGGAATCTAATCTCTAATCTAATCAGAAATCTCAAAAGCATGAGGCCTGATTGCTGGAAACTACGTCAGCAGAACAATTGTGGGTGTTTTATTGATTGCTCCAGTTTACTGCAAGCTCCTGGTCCTTCCTGGACACATACATATTACAGGCTGCCCACAGTCTCTGTCACAGAGACTGTAACTCATACACTTAGCTCGCACTGGAGGTATACAATGTTTAGGAGACGGTTACTGTGTGAGTCAAGTGTTTAATAAATGAAGATTCTCCTCTGTGATTATCCCCAGCACGAAGGAGCAGCAGTTAAAAGGCCTTCTGAGTATGACCACTGAGAAATACACAGGAGAACGACTTTGGCTTTGGCCAAAGGTATCTCAGTGGTTGACAGCGGTACAATGAATAGCAATTATCAGGGAGGATGGAGGGAGAGAAAGACTGAGATCAACACACACACACACATGGAAAATAGGGAGAGAAGGGGAGGGAGAGCAAGGGACAAAGGAACAGAGGAGGAAAGAGTAAAATAGAGGAAGTGAAAGAAACAAGGTTCAAACGACTCACACAGAGATACAGTGACAGAAAGGAAGTAATAAAGTTGGCAGATTGTGAAACAAAAGAATTGTTTCAACATATGCACAACTTCTGCTGTTTGTTCATTACTTCATGAACGTGTTGAGGGACGCGCTGAAGCTTGGGGCAGCTGCCGCCAAGGCGCGGTGGGGAAAGACCACCGTGTAACGTCTGCCTGCCTAACGAAGAACAGGGGGCCCGCGCAGTGATTTGGGCTCTGCTGACACCTCAGCTAAAAATGTAATCGTACAGACCTGTAAATAGGAATGATTACTCTGTTTCAGTATGCAAACAAATGGAATGTTTACATATGTATGGCATGTACAACTGTACAGACCATCAAAGTATTTTATGAATAAAGTATAGTTTTGAAATTAAATAAAAAGTTTGTTCATTATTTCATGAACTTTCTGAGATTCTGCCTTTTTAAACGTTCATTCATTGAATGGGGGTGTCACTAGCTGAGCCAGTATTTATTGCCCATTCTTAATTATCCTTAAGAAGGTGATGGTAAGCTGCCTTCACGAGCCGCTGCATTCCCTGTGATGTTGGGACACTCAGAGTGTTGTGAGAAAAGACGTTCCAGGATTTTGACCGAGCAACCACTGAAGCAACAGTGATATATTTCCAAGTCAGGATTTTGTGTGACTTGGCTTGGAACACGCAAGTGATGGTGTTCCTATGTATCTGTTGTCATTTTTTTCATCTAAGTGAAGAGAGTATGGTGCTGTTGAAGAGGCGTTGATGAGGTATTGCAGTGCATCCTGTGGATTGTACACTTTTCCATTGTGCACTGATAAGGGGAGTGAATGTTAACTATAGTGGCTGGGTATGGCAATCAAGTGGACTGCTTTGTCCTGCATGGTGTCAAACCTCTTGAATGTTATTGGAGCTGCAACCATCCAGTCAGCTGGGGAGTATACCTTTGCGCACTTGTCACTTTCTCCCTCAGAGCACTGCAGATGTACCTGCACCAGATCCACTTCATCAGCTCAAAAAGGCAATTCACCATCACCTTCTCAAAGACATCGAGAGATAGGCAATATATACTGGTCCAGCTCATGAAGCCCACATTCCCTGACTGAATGGAAAAACATCATGGTGGGCATGCTTTGGGGAGTAACAGGGTTAATTCAGAAAGCCAAAACTTTGACTGGCACTTGTGGTCAAATGCCAACTTTTGGCAGGGACAGAAATGTTCCAGATCTGACCACAGCCCACCATACACACCTCATTGCCCAACAGCAATCACTTACTGCCAAATGTCCACTGAACACCACCCAGCACTCATTGCCTATTGCATGGGGACACGAGGACAGTAGAGACATGGCCTGATGACTGGGCATGTGGTGTCATGAGTTAACCACTAAGTATGCGACAGTGTCTCTCTGAAGCTGCTCACATTCCCACGCCAGTAAGCACAACTATGAAACATTTTTTTAATCACCCATCAGCCCAGGAACTTCACTGGGGACATCATTCTAATCCAACAGTATACAGTTTCTCGTTTCTCATTGCCACTTTTTCTTATAAGATGCAAACTGAGCGAGCTTATATTTGCTGACAGTGAAATATTTTTGCAACAGTTTTACCCATCCTTTCAAACTATTAATACCCCTTTGCAATTTTACACTTCTAATGACATTGCCACCTAGCTTTGTGTGATCAGCAAATTTGGAGATGTGGCTTTTTATTCCATCATGTAGGTCATGGACAGGGTGAATAGTCGAGGCAACTTAACTACCTGTGGGACACCACTCATCACATCCGGCTGATTCGAGTCCCTGCAGTATAAGGAATAAGGTAAATGGGTTTGTGGCGCAGATTGAAATTGGCAGGTGGTAGGCATCACAGAGACATGGCTGCGAGAGGATCAGGATTGGGAGCTGAATATTCAAGGACAAACATCCTATCGAAAAGATAGGCAGGTGGGCAGAGGGGGTGAGGTTGCTTTATCAGAAAGAAATGTAATTAAATCAATGGTAAGAAACGATGTCGGGTCAGATGGTGTAGAATCTATGTGGGTAGAATTGGTGAACCGCAAAAGATAAAAAAATACATAGTTGGGAGTTATGCACAGGCCATCAAACAGTAATCAGGAGCTGGGGTGCAAGATACACTAGGAGATAGAAAAGGTGTGTGAGAAAGGCAAACTTACAGTGATCATGGGGGATTTCGATATCCAGCTGGACTGGGAAAATCAGGTTGGTAGCGGATTGCAAGAAAAGGAATTTGTGGAATGTCTATGAGATAGCTTTTTGGAGCAGCTTGTGGTGGAGCTTACGCAGGAACAGGCAACACTGGATTTAGTGTTGTACAATGAGGCAGATAGATAAGGAGTCTTCAGGTGATGTTACCCTAAGGAGGCATGATCATAATATGATTAAATTTGCTCTGCAATCTGAGAAGGAGAAGATAGAATCAAAGATTACGGTATTACAGCTGAATAAAAAGAACGACAGAGGCATGAGAAAGGAGCTGGGTAGAATTGACTGGGAAAGGAGCCTAGCAGGAAAGACAAGGGAACAGCAATGGCAGGAGATTCTGGGAGTAATTTAGGAGACACAGCAGAGATTCATCCCAAAGAAAAAGCAGCATGGTACAGGGAGGATGAGGCAACCATGGCTGATGAGGGAAGTCAGGGATAGTGTAAAAGCAAAAGAGAAAGCATGTAATGTGGGGAAGGGCAGTGGGAAACCAGAGGATTGGGGAACTTACCATGACCAACAGAGGGCAACAAAAAAAGAAATAAGGAGGGAGAAGATTAAATATGGGGGTAACCAAGCCAGTAATATAAAGGAACTCTGGAAGAGTTTATTTAGATATATAAAGGGCAAAAGTGGACATTGGGCTGTTGAAAAATGATGCTGGAGAGATGGTAGTGGGGAACAAGGAAATGGCTGAGGAACTGAATAATTACTTCGTGACAGTCTTTATGGTGGAAGACACAAGTAATATCCCAAAAATTCAAGAGAGTGAGGGGGCAGAGCTTAGTATGGTGGCCATGAGCAAGAAGAAGGTTCTAGAAAAACCAAATGGCCTGAAGGTGGATAAATCACCTGGACCAGATGGACTACACCCCAGAGCTCTAAGGGAGATAGCTGAAGAGATAGTGGAGGCATTAGTGGTCATCTTTCAGGAATCGCGAGAGCCATAGAGGGTCCCAGAGGACTGGAAGATCGATGAGCTGCCACTCCTGTTTAGAAAAGGAGTAAGGCAAAAGATGGAAAATTATGGACTGATTAGCCTAACATCAATCATGGATAAGATCTTGAAATCCATCGTGAAGGATGAGATTTCTGAATACTTGGAAGTGTCTGGTAAAATAGGGCAGAGTCAGCACGGTTTCATCTTTGAGAAGTCATCCGTGACAAACCTGCTAGAATTCTTTGAGGAAGGAGCAAGCAGGTTAGACCAAGGAGAGCCAATGGATGCTATCTCTCTGGACTTCAAGAAGGTCTTTGACAAGGTGCCGCACAGGAGGCTACTGAGTAAGATATGGACCCATGGTGTCAGAAACAAGGTGCGAGCAGATAGAAGTCTGGCAGAAAGCAGAGAGTGGGGATAGAAAGGTCCTTCTCAGGATGACAGCCAGTGACAAGTGGTGTTCCACAAGGCTCAGTGTTGAGACCACAACTTTTCACTTTATACATTAACAATCCAGATGAAGGAACTGAGGGCATTCCGACTACATTTTCAGACAAAGACAGGTAGAGAGACAGGAGCAGTGAGGAGGCAGGGAAGCTGCAGAAGGATTTAGATAGGTGAGGAGAGTGGGCAAAGAAGTGGCAGATGGAGGACAATGTGGGTAAGTGTGAGGTCATGCATTTTGGTAGGAAGAATAGAAGCATGGACTATTTTCTCAATGGGGAGAAAATTCAGAAGTCTGAAGTGCAAAGAGACTTGGGAGTTCTAGTACAGGATTCTCTCAAGATAAATTTGCAGGTTGAGTCAGTAGTTAGGAAGGCAAATGCAATGATGGCATTTATTTTGAGAGGACTTGAATATAAAAGCTGGGATGTTTTGGCTCTATAAGGCTCTGGTCAGACCACATTTGGAGTATTGTGCATAGGTTTGGGCCCCATGTCTCAGGAAGGATGCACTGGCCCTGGTGCGTGTTCAGAGGAGGTTCACGAGAATAGTCCCAGGAATGAAAAGCTTAACATATGAGCAACGTTTGAGGACTCTGGGTTTGTACTTAATGGAGTTTAGAAGGATGTGGAGGATCTAATTGAAACATACAGAATACTGAATGGCCTGGACAGAGTGGATGTTGGGAAGATGTTTCCATTGGTTGGAGAAACTAGGACCTAAGGACATCACCTTAGAGTAAAGAGAAGACCTTTGAGAACAGAGATAAGGAGAAACTTCTTCAGTTTGAGAATGGTGAATCTATGGAATTCACTGCCACAGAAGGCTATGGAGGCCAGGTCATTGAGTAGATAGAAGACTGGGATAGATAGGTTCAAGGCCATCAAAGGTTACGTGGAGAAAGCAGGAGAATGGGGTTGAGAAACTTATCAGCCATGATTGAATGGTGGAGCAGATTCGATGGGCTGATTGGCCTAATTTCTGTTCCTGTATCTTTTGGTCTTATTCTTCCTTCACTCTGTCTCCAGCTGCTCACTCTGCTTCCAAGCCAAGTCAAGAATTTGCTTTTGATGCCATGCGATTCAACATTAGCTAACAATCTCTTGGGAGTCTCTTTATCTGGAATTTGATGGGAACAACCAACATATATAGACATTCCTTGAACATTACTTTAGACTTGGCTTCAAAATTATTCAGTCAGCTTGGTCAACTATGACTGTCCTTCCTAAACCCATAATATATTTCTCTGATCAGCTGAAAAATGTAAAGCTGTTGTTTGAACCCTCACAAACTTTCCTTCTTTTTAATCACTTTTGAATTGTGAGCTGGAGATGACTTGTGGACTTTGGGACAGTTTGGGGAAAAAGGTAAAGACTGGGTAATCCAAGATGGAGGATGGGAAACATTTCTGGCTGTAAGAGCTGCTCGTTTTTTTGTGGTATTTTAGGTGTTGGAGGTGATTTCCTCGAATTCCAGGAGCAGCAATTACTGTTTTATATGCTGTTGCATTGTTTTGGAACTTTTGGAAAAAAAAAGTCAGAACAACAGCAGTTCAAAAGGGAGAAGAGCAGACAAAGGAAGCACATGGTGAGGACAGTGCAGGAGAGAGAGAGAGAGAACCTGCACAGTTACTGCCTTTGCTGTTTGAATTCGTGTATCGCTGGACATCGAGTGCATCTGGGAAAATTAACAAACAGTGAAATTCACAACTAATCTTGGAGGAACTGTTGGGCGAAGTTCACAGCACAGAATCAGATAAGTTAATTGTTGTTTTAAGTCTGTCCAAGAGAAAGGCTGCAGTAGTGAGTACAGTGGGTTCTTT
>NC_057751.1:14866328-14873628 GCF_004010195.1 Chiloscyllium plagiosum | reverse complement strand
GCGGCCGCGGAGTCCAGAACTAGAGGGCATAGGTTTAGGGTGAGAGGGGAAAGATATAAAAGAGACATAAGGGGCAACTTTTTCATGCAGAGGGTGGTACGTGTATGGAATGAGCTGCCAGAGGATGTGGTGGAGGCTGGTACAATTGCAACATTTAAGAGGCATTTGGATGGGTATATGAATAGGAAGGGTTTGGAGAGATGTGGGCCGGGTGCTGGCAGGTGGGACTAGATTGGATTGGGATATCTGGTCGGTATGGATGGGTTGGAAGGGTCTGTTTCTATGCTGTATATCTCTATGACTCTATGACCAGACCAAACAAGTTTTGTTTCTTTGTGAGGCCAAGCCTGGAAGCGGCACAGTAGCACAGTGGTTAGCACTGCTGCCTCACAGCGCCAGAGACCTGGGTTCAAATCCCGCCTCGGGCAACTGTCTGTGTGAAGTTTGCACATTCTCCCCGTGTCTGTGTGGGTTTCCTCTGGGTGCTCTGGTTTCCTCCCACAGTCCAAAGATGTGCAGGTTAGGTGAATTGGCCATGCTAAATTACCCATAGCGTTAGGTGCAGGGGAATGGGTCTGGATGGATTGCTCTTCGGAGGGTCAGTGTGGACTTGTTGGGCTGAAGCGCCTGTTCCCTCACTGTAAGTAATCTAATCTAATTGTAGGGCAGATACTTGATTAAACAGATTCTAACAGAGACAGTGACCCAATGAAGAGCATAGAAGCAGTTGGCTATTAACAAGGTCAGTTCATAGAAATTGATTCTGACAAGTATGAAAGGGAGTCCATGTTCAAGAAGATGGCAGTTCTTGACCTTCTGTTGGGAAATAAGGCAGAGCAAGTGACTGAAGTGTTAGTAAGGGAATACTTTGGGACTGGTTATCATAATCTTATTAGTTTTAAAATAATTGTGGAAAAGGATAAGCCTTCCATAAAAGTTAAAGTTCTGTATTGGAGTGAGGCAAATTTCAATGGTATAAGATAAGAACTTTCAGAAGTTGATTGGAGTACACTGTTCACTTGTAAAGGGACGAGTGACAATGTGAGACTTTCAAAAGTATGATAACAAGATTCCAGGGGCATTGCATACCGATTAGAATGAAGGGTAAGGCTGGAAGGAGATGGGAACAATGGACGAATGAAGATATTGAGATTCTAGTCAAGAATAAGAATGAATTATATATTAGACATAGACAATTGGGATCAATTAATCTCTTGAAGAGGGTAAGTGTGTGGGGGCGTTCATAAAAAGGAAATCAAGAGGACAAAGAGGGGATATGAGATAGCCTTGTCAGATAAGGTTAACGATGATGTAAAGAGATTCTACAAATACATTAAGAGCAAAGACCAAGTAGAGAGCAAATAGGCCCTGCTAAAGATCAACAAGGTCATCTATGTGTTGAATCTCATGTGATGTGAGAGATGCTAAATGAATATTTAACATCAGTTTTTACTGTGGAGAAAGAATTGGAGGTGAGAGAACTTGGTGAAATAAATATTGATGTTTTGAAAACAGTTCATATTACAGAAGAGGAGGTGCTGGAGGTCTGAGAAAACATAAAGGCAGATAAATCTCCAGGACCTCATTAAGTGTATCCGAGGATTTTATGGGAAGTTAGGGAAGAAATTGCAGGGATTCCTGATGAAGGGCTTTTGCCCGAAACGTTGATTTTCCTGCTCCTCGGATGCTGCCTGACCTGCTGTGCTTTTCCAGCACCACTCTAATCTAGACTCTGGTTTCCAGCATCTGCAGTCCTCACTTTTGCCTCGGAAATTACAGGGACCCGAGCAGAAATATTTTGTATCTCCTGTAAATACAGGTGAGGGACCAGAGGACCAGAGGATGGTTAATGTTGTGCCTTTATTTCAGAAAGGCTGTAAGGAGAAACCTGGGAATGAGAGTCCTACGAGTCTGATATCAGTGGTCAGTAGTTTTTTGGAGGTGATTCTGAAAGATAGGATTTGCATGCATTTGGAGAGGCACGGGCTGATTATGGATAGTCAGCATGGTTTTGAGTGAGGGAAATCATGAAACTTAATTGAGTTTTTTGAGGATGTAACCAAAAAGGTTGATGAGGGCAGAGTTATTAATGTTATTTAAATGTACTTTGGTAAAGCCTTTGACAAGGTTCCACACGGTAGACTCATTAGTAAAGTTAGATCACATGGGATTCAGGGTGAGCTTGCCAATTGGATGCAAAATTGACTTCATAGTAGGAGACAGAAGGTGGTGGAAGAGAGGCCTGTGACCAGTGGTGCTCTGTGGGAATTAGGACGGAGTCCACTTTTGTTTGTCATTTATGTAAATGGTTTGGATAAGAACATAGGAGGTATGACTAGTAAGTTTGCAGATGGTGCCAATGTTGGTGGCAGAGTGGACAGTGAAGAATGTTATCGAAGATTATAAAAAAAGACCTTGATCAATTGGGTTAATATGCTGAGGAGTGGCTGATGGAGTTTAATGTGATGTATGACATTTCGTTAAAACATGCAAGGAGAAAGTGATGCTGGAGATCAGAGCTGAAAAATGTGTTGCTGGAAAAGCGCAGCAGGTCAGGCAGCATCCAAGGAGCAGGAGAATCGACGTTTCGGGCATAAGCCCTTCTTCAGGTCTCCTGGTCCTTGGATGCTGCCTGACCTGTTGCGCTTTTCCAGCAACACATTTTTCAGCTCAGTTGAAACATGCAAGGGCAGGACTTGCGCGATTATAAGTAGGGCCTTGGGTTGTTTTGTAGAACAGAGAAACCTGGGAATTCAGGTTTGAAATCTGCATCACAGGCTGACAGGGTGGTTAAGAGGGCTTTTAGCAAGCTTGCCTTCATTGTTCAGATCTTTGCGTTAGAGGAGTTAGAATGTCATGTTGAAGTTGTACAGTGCATTGGTAAGGTGTCCTCTGCAGTACTGTGCACATTTCTAGTTGCCTTGCTATAGGATGGATATTATTCAGTCAGAGAGGATTCAGAAAAGATTTGTCAGGATGTTTCCAGGAATGGAAGGTTTGAGTTAGAAAACTAGGCTGGGAAGTTTCTCCCTGGAGTGTAGGACGTCGAGAAGTGACCTTATCGGGGTTTGTAAAATCATGAGGGGTATAAAATAAGGTGAATAGCAAGGGTATTTTCCCAAGGGTGGGAGAATTCAAAATTAGGGGGTAACTTTTAAGGTGAGATGAGAAAGTTTTTATAAGGACACAAGGGGCAACATTTTTACACAGGAAGTGGTTCGTGTGTGGGTTGAACTGTCAGAGGAAGTGATGGATGCAGGTACAGTTACAATATTTAAAAGGCATTTGGATAAGTACATGACTCGGAAAGATTTGGAGAGATGTGGGCCAAAATCTGGGACTAATTCAGCTCGTGAACATGGTCAGCATGGACTGGTTGGACTAAAGAGTCTGTTTCCATGCTGTATGACTCTATGACTCAATGACGATATGACTCTATGACTGTATGGAAATGAGACCTCAGGAAGAGTCAATCAGTCCATCAGAGCAGAATCAGAATTAAAGATGTTTTCTTGAACTACGTTTTCTGAGAGATGGTTATTGGCTGCTGCTGAGGTAGCATGAAGATTGGAAAGGTCTGTTATGCCAGTTTCTGGAAGTATAAAAAATAGAAACCCCGATACCTGAGTGAACCAAGAAGGTGATCCTCATTGTCAGTTCCAGAAAAGCAACCACCGAGTCCACGTTTATGCCTGTGAAACAATGTATCATGAAAGTAATTTAACTAAACTGGCCAGTTTTGTTATGTTCTTTCATTATCCCTTTACAGTTATTTTCTTTCTGTCTTCTGTGTGAATAGAAGTTGAAAACAAATGTTTCAGATTTAAAGCCGGGTCATTAATCACATTGCTCTGTTGTTTAATTTTTCCTTTGCTAAAGTTATGACATATTTCTTAAATTGTTTGATATGCAAAACTGGGATCTGGAATTAATTATTCACAAAATCTGGGATTAGTTTTTAAAAAGTCTTATTAGGAAACATTGAAATAATAATTATGGATATTTGATAGTTTAATTTGACTGAGTAGTGAATAGGGAGATAGGAAGACTATACTGGTTCAGCTGTCCGTATCCGTGTTATAATTTCAACCTTCTCGGCCTTAGTCGTTTTCTGACACTGATGTTGGATTGACTAGTTTATAATGCCCCAATTTCCCTCTCTTACCTTTTCTAACTGGCCCAGTGACACATACACATAAAAGAACAGAAACTAAACTGAGAGAAATTGAGAAGCAAGCAGTCACAGACATGAATCACTTGTCCCAGAATTCCAAGCATCTGACCTGCTTTCATCGCCACAGTACTTGAGTATGACTGGTCCAGTTCAATTTATGGCCAATGGTAACACTGTTCATATCATTGAGATGTGATTGTGGGATGACCAGTGCTAGGAACCCAATGATCAGTGATATTTGTGATTTCAGAAGGAACGATAGAGGGGGTAAAGGAGGTAGGAAGGCACTGTTTATAAGGGGCAAGATCTATACATGACAGAGAGTATCTCAGATTGAAGGATCACGATGTAGAATCAATTTGAGTGAAGTTAAGAAGCAACAAGGCCAAAAAACCTTAGTGGAAGTTGTCTATAAACTACCAATAATAATGTTTGGCATAGTATGTGTCAAGAAATTAAATCTGCATGTAATAGTTGATTTTAATTTACATATAAACTGGTTAAACTAATTAATGCTGGTGTGGTGAAGGATGATTTCCTGGATTGTGTATGAGTTGCATTTCTGAAGTTGTATATAGAGGAACTAACTTAGAATTTGGCTAATTCAGATTTGTTGTTATGTACTAAGAACGAGTCGTTAATAAGAATTAATTAAGTCTAATTATATGACGGTTATAATCCTGATACAATAGCATATTTAACAATGATGGTAAATGGGCAAATGTTCGTATTTAAAGCTGGTTTGCATTATCAACAACAAATATACCATTCCCTGAGAAAGATGAAAACCGACAGGAAAGATGAATCAACTGTGGCGAACAGGAAATGATTGCATGAGGTCAAAGGAAGTGACTGACAAGTATGACAGATAGCAAAAAGTGGTAACCTTGGGTATGGCACCAATTTAGCTTTCGGCAAAGGATGAACAAGAAACTAAGAATGAAAAAGTCAAGATGAATGCAAGCTAGCGTGAAACAGAAAGGCAGATCGGAAAAACTTCTTTTGGTACATGAAAAGAAGTAGATTAATGAAAACAAAATTGGGCCCATTCCAGATGGAGTCAAGAATGTGGTGCTGGAAAAGCACTGCAGGTCAGGTAGCATCTGAGGAGCAGGAGAATCAACATTTCGGACAGAACCCCATCATTAAGATTTCCTGATGAAGGACTTATGCCCGAAACATCGATTCTCCAGCTCCTCGAATGCTGCCTGACCGGCTGTGCTTTTCCAGTACCATACTCTCGACTCTGCTCTGCAGCATCTGCAGTCCTCACTTTCTCCCCACTACAGATGGAAGCAGGAAAATTTTTATTGGAGAGTAGAGAAATGACAGAGAACCAAAAAAATTATGGTTTGTCTGTCTTTATAGAGGATGTTGTAGAAAGTCTATCGACAATGCTCGGAACCAATGGGAGTTGTGAAAATTAAAGTCATTAGTACTCATAAAGAGGCAATGCTGGAAAATTAATATGATCAAAGCTAAATAAATACCCTGTACTCGATGAGGTACATGCTAGAGTGTTGAAGGTGGTGGCTATTGTTGTGGACTAGGCCAGATCACTCAAGGCATTCTTAAGCAGGCAGCCCAGCCCATAACTTTGCAATTTGCTTTGGTAAGTGTCCAGTGAAAATTACCCAGGTTAAGTTAGCTAGTTTGAATAGTAGATTTTAAAACAGACAAAAATTTACTCACAAAACTACATAATGAACAGAATAAAGAACCGCTAAAGAACTCAATCTATCCAAACTAGACTTAAGTATGCTGTTCTGAATATGCACAACAGTCCCAATAAACAAACTCCCTCTAAATACCAGTTTCAATGGAGCACGTGCTTATAGGTTGAAGTTGAAGGGCAGAAAGAGAGAGAGAGAATTTCCACACAGTTCTCTGTCGAACTCCCAGCCAGTTCAGGATTGAACTAAACTGCTCAGCGAGGGGGGGGCATGGTGGCCCAGTGGTTAGCACTGCTGCCTTATAACACCAGGGTCCCAGATTCGATTCCAGCCTCTGGCAACTGTCTGTGTGGAGTTTGCACATTCTCCCCAGGTCTGCGTGGGTTTCCTCTGGTATCCTCCCACAGTCTAAAAATGTGCATATCAGGTGAATTGGCCATGCTAAATGACCCATAGGTTAGGTGTGTTAGTCAGAGGGAAATGGGTCTGGGTGGGTTACTCTTCGGAGGGTCGGTGTGGACTTGTTGAGCAGAAGGGCCTGTTTCCACGCTGTAGGGGAATCTAATCTAGAGAGCTAACCACGCCCCTTTCATGATATAGGTCACTTCTAAAACATGCCCACTTTGGCCTGAAGTCTCATCTGTTTACATATTAACAAAAAGCCCCTCACAATCCTTTCCATCTCTGTACCAAGCCAGACTGATTGGAGCCTGGCCTGGTTTATTACCCCTCTGAAAAAAATGAACAACAGAGTCTCCTTGAGCCAAGGAACAGCTTTTACAAGAAAAAGGGACCAGCTTTGTGACACCTCCCCCCTTTTAAAACATGAACTATTAATACCAAAGGATGGCTTCATTTTTAACCCTTCAAAACCCCAGTTAGTAGTCTAAACACTATACCAACGATAAACATGCATACATTCACAACCACATGCAAATTCAGGCTGCGGGACAACCACCACTGAACGTCTCTGTATCTCATTTGAGCCTCAATGACACATCGACAATCACGTCTTTGCGACCTGCCATGTGCACAATTGTCAAATTGAATGGCTGCATCTACAAGCTCCATCGAAACAGTCTGGCATTTTTGTCCTTAATTTTTTCCATAAATGTCAATGGGATATGATCAGTGCATACGATTGTCTCAGATGCATTGCTGGTAATATAAATACTGAGCTGTCATAATGTCAACACCAAGCTTAAAGTCTATTTTTTCACTGTTGGATATTTCTGTTGATGATCATTAAACTTCCTGGAAATATACCTGCTGGACTTTTCTACCCCCTCGTCATCCTCCTGCAGGAGCACCGCACCGACACCCACTGGCATCGATAGCCACCTTGAAAGACCTCAAGTAATCCAGTGTGGCTAATACACAGTTTTTAGGCTGACAAATGCCTTCTGACAGTCCCTTGTCCATTGAAACTTCTTGCCCTTTTTTAACAATTCGG